>NC_056461.1:41112214-41139714 GCF_018296145.1 Oncorhynchus tshawytscha
AAACACAGAAGAACTAACTCTAACCATAACTAACCCTAACCAACCCTAACCCTAACCATAACTAACCCTAACCACAGAGGAGGGGTCTAGACACTAGACACTAGATGACTGATAGTGGGTGCTGTTTTGAAGCCGTCGTGCCTCCATCTTGGAACTCCCCCTGCCGTTGTAAAATATATTCTAGAAGCTATAGGAATCAATTTACTAACGTCTACATGTGTTGTTGCCACATGTATTATATTACAGACACCTTAATGCAGTGGTTCCCAAACGTTTTATAGCCCTGTACCCCTTCAAACATCCAACCTCCAGCTGTACCCTCTCTAGCACCAGGGTCAGCGCACTCGCAAATGTTGTTTTTTTGCCATCATTGTAAGCCTGCCACACACACACACACACACACACACACACACACACACACTATACATTTATTAAACATAATAGCGTGAGTTTGTCGTAACAACCCGGCTCGTGGGAAGTGACAAAGAGCTCTTATAGGACCACGGCACAAATAATAATATAATAATAATCATCAATAATTTTGCTCTTTATTTTAACCATTTTACATGTAAAACCTTATTTGTTCATTAAAAATTGTGAATAACTCACCACAGGTTAATGAGAAGGGTTTGCTTGAAATGATGCACATAACTGCAATGTTGGGTTGTATTGGAGAGAGTCTCAGTCTTAAATTATTTCCCACACACAGTCTGTGCCTGTATTTAGTTTTCATGCTAGTGAGGGCCGAGAATCCACTCTCACATAGGTACGTGGTTGCAAAGGGCATCAGTGTCTTAACAGGGTGATTTGCCAAGACAGGATACTCTGAGCGCAGCTCTATCCAGAAATCTGGCAGTGGTTCTGATTAAGTCAAATTTTCACAGAAACGCTTGCTGCAATTTTGATGAGGTTCTCTTGTTCAGATATCGGTAAGTGGACTGGAGGCATGAAAGGGATAAATCCAGTTGTTTGTGTCATCCGTTTCAGGAAAGTACCTGCGTAATTGCGAAATCCAACTCACTCAAAATCATACAATGATGGAAAGACCTGTGTGTTGTCCTTGTTAATGCAGACAGAGATGAGCTCCAACTTCTTAAATCATAGCCTCAATTTTGTCCCGTATTGAATATATTTGTGGAGAGTCTCTGTAATCCTAGATTCAGATCATTCAGGTGAGAAAAAAACATCACCCAGAGAGGCCAGTCGTGTGAGACACTCGTCCTCATGCAAAGTGATCAGACAAGGGAAAATTATGGTCAGTAAAGAAAACTTTAAGCTTGTCTCTCAATTTAAAAAAAAATGTGTCAATACTTTTCCCCTTGATAACCAGCTCACTTCTGTATGTTGGCAAAGCAGTACATGGTCGCTGCTCATATCATTGCATAGTGCAGAAAATACATGAGAGTTCAGGGGCTTTAACAAAGTTAACCATTTTCACTGTTGTGTCCAAAACGTCTTTCAAGCTGTCAGGCATTCCCTTGTCAGCAAGAGCCTCTCGGTGGATGCTGCAGTCTACCCAAGAGCCTCTCGGTGGATGCTGCAGTCTACCCAAGAGCCTCTCGGTGGATGCTGCAGTCTACCCAAGAGCCTCTCGGTGGATGCTGCAGTCTACCCAAGAGCCTCTCGGTGGATGCTGCAGTGTACCCAAGAGCCTCTCGGTGGATGCTGCAGTCTACCCAAGAGCCTCTCGGTGGATGCTGCAGTCTACCCAAGAGCCTCTCGGTGGATGCTGCAGTCTACCCAAGAGCCTCTCGGTGGATGCTGCAGTCTACCCAAGAGCCTCTCGGTGGATGCTGCAGTCTACCCAAGAGCCTCTCGGTGGATGCTGCAGTCTACCCAAGAGCCTCTCGGTGGATGCTGCAGTCTACCCAAGAGCCTCTCGGTGGATGCTGCAGTGTACCCAAGTGGTGTCGAGAGCAACTGCTTACCACTCCACTATGTCTCCCTGTCATGGCTCTTGCGCCATCAGTACAGATACCAACATGAGCAGCAGCTATGTTTGGCTACATACGGACCGTTAGTGGAATTCCCACGAGAGAGTAACGGTTAATGTGATTGGATGTTAATTATTTCACTAGGCTGTACCTGTATTTGACATTGTGTTGTTATTTCGCTGAACACTAGATGGTTTCATTTTATTTTGGCAGTGAAACAAGGGTATTCAGGTGAGAGAGAAAAACTCAGACAAATGTATAAATGGACTATATAATATATATATATATTTTAATAATGTGAATCACATTTTTATTTGGCGTACCCCCAACGGCATTGCCCCAGTTTGGGAATACCTTCCTTCCTTTAATACATACTTTTAAATGATATTATGTGAGTTAAGCAATAAAAAAAATGGGGTGTTGTCATTATGGGGTGTTGTCATTATGGGGTGTTGTCATTATGGGGTGTTGTCATTATGGGGTGTTGTCATTATGGGGTGTTGTCATTATGGGGTGTTGTCATTATGGGGTGTTGTCATTATGGGGTGTTGTCATTATGGGGTGTTGTCATTATGGGGTGTTGTCATTATGGGCTGTTGTGTGTAGATTTATGAGGGGAAAAAAACAATCTAATCCATTTTGGAATAAGGTTGTACCACAACAGGGCTCCCGAGTGGCGCAGAGGTCTAAGGCACTGCATCTCAGTGCAAGAGGCATCACCACAGTCCCTGGTTCGATTCCCGGCTGTATCACATCCGGCCGTGATTGGGAGTCCCATAGGGTGGCGCACAATTGGCCCAGGTTTGGCCGGGGGTAGGCCGTCAATGTAAATACGAATTTGTTCTTAACTGACTTGCCTCGTTAAATTAAAAAGAACAAAATGTGGAAGAAGACAAGGGGTCTGAATACTTTTCGCAATGTAACTGTTTTGTTGTTGTAGTGGGGACTGTAATATTAGTTACACACACTGTAAATACATGTACTTTTGTCCTTGAAACAGTTAATTGAAATAGTGTAGAATTCCATTCATTCCTATGGAGGACTGCTCCTAGTGGGGAGAGACAACATGGCCGCCCGGTGGCTTCAAAGCATCTCAATGACCAATACACAGCACAGGTTTATATATGTCTAGACTCTAGACCCAGGTCTGCTTTCACGTGGATATCACCACCATGCAGCGTGTGTGTGTGGTGTGTGTGTGTGTGTGTCTCTGTCTTTGTTGTTGACCAGTAAAGGTCTGATACAGATCTTTATCTCAGAGAGCTGAATAAAGGACCTCTTAACTGTACCAGCTCTGCTACAATACACACTAATCACTTCCATGTTCAGTGTGTGTGTCTGTGTGCGTGTGTGTGTGTGTGTGTGTGTGTGTGTGTGTGTGTGTGTGTGTGTGTGTGTATACAAGTTCTCATCTGACATACATGTGTGAGTAGTTGTGTTAAACACAGTTCCTGTCAGATCAACTGATACAGAGGGCTCGATATCAATTCCTCCCTAAAGCCAGTCTAAAGCCAACCTAAAGCCAGTCTAAAGCCAACCTAAAGCCAGTCTAAAGCCAACCTAAAGCCAGTCTAAAGCCAACCTAAATCCAGTCTAAAGCCAGTCTAAAGCCAACCTAAAGCCAGTCTAAAGCCAACCTAAAGCCAGTTTAAAGCCAGTTTAAAACCAGTTTAAAGCCAGTCTAAAGTCAACCTAAAGCCAACCTAAAGCCAACCTAAAGCCAGCCTAAAGCCAACCTAAAGCCAGTCTAAAGCCAGTCTAAAGCCAGCCTAAAGCCAACCTTAAGCCAACCTAAAGCCAGTCTAAAGCCAACCTAAAGCCAGTCTAAAGCCAGTCTAAAGCCAACCTAAAGCCAGTCTAAAGCCAGCCTAAAGCCAACCTAAAGCCAGTCTAAAGCCAGTCTAAAGCCAACCTAAAGCCAACCTTAAGCCAACCTAAAGCCAGTCTAAAGCCAACCTAAAGCCAGTCTAAAGCCAACCTAAAGCCAGTCTAAAGCCAGTCTAAAGCCAACCTAAAGCCAACCTAAAGCCAGTCTAAAGCCAACCTAAAGCCAGTCTAAAGCCAACCTAAAGCCAACCTTAACCCAATCTATCACACCTATGTGGACTTCAAGACCTTTGATGGATAATACAAAGTTGTGTATCCATCCCTTGCTTCTACTGTGATTGTCTCATCTTTCACCCATGCAGAAGGGGAAAGGCTCACTAATGCTGCCTTGCTTTTCCAACCAAGGTGCATAAATTAGGAGCCAACAGAAGATTAGAGGATACTCAGCAACACAATGGAATTAAATCCAAAAGCTTCTTTATTGTTAAAAATAGAACCGACCCATTTAGGCTTTTGGCCTTCTTTAGGGTTATTCGTTGTCTAACGGTTCTCACCATTTCACCACTTCACCTTCTCACCATTTCACCTCACCATTCCACCTTCTCACCACTTCACCTTCTCACCATTTCACCTTCTCACCACTTCACCTTCTCACCATTTCACCTTCTCACCACTTCACCACTTCACCATTTCACCTTCTCACCATTTCACACTTCACCTTCTCACCACTTCACCTTCTCACCACTTCACAATTTCACCACTTCACCTTCTCACAATTTCACTTCACCTTCTCACCATTTCACACTTCACCTTCTCACCACTTCACAATTTCACCACTTCACCTTCTCACAATTTCACCTTCTCACCACTTCACCTTTTCACAATTTCACCTTCTCACCAGTCCAGTCCAGTTTACCAGTATACTCAGTACTCATCAGGACATGCTCTCAAATCCCAACCACAAAGCCGGATGACCAAGAGGATGATGACGGGGATAGTAGTTGTTATGTAATTATGTCATCCCGTAACAGTAAACTGATTCAGTGAGAGGGAGGGGATAGAGGGAAAAAGAGATGGAGGCTGTTTGGGATTATGGTACAGTGCAGTATGTAAGCTAGCTATCCCTCAAACACACTGACATCCCACCGTAGGGTTCACATACAGCCCCCCCCCTCTCTCTCTCTCAAAGTGAGAAAGGTTCTGACAGCTGTCAAGGATTAGTGTTCCATCACGTCAAAAGGCAGAGGTAGATTTATGTGTGTGTCTTTGTTTGTGTGTGTGTGTGTCTGTGTCTTTGTGTGTGTGTGTGTGTGTGTGTCTTTGTGTGTGTGTCTTTGTGTGTGTGTGTGTCTTTGTGTGTGTGTGTCTTTTGTGTGTGTGTGTGTTTGTCTTTGTGTGTGTGTGTGTGTGTGTGTGTCTTTGTGTGTGTGTGTGTGTCTTTTGTGTGTGTGTGTGTGTGTCTTTGTGTGTGTGTGTGTGTGTGTGTGTCTTTGTGTGTGTGTGTGTGTGTGTGAGAGCAGGCTAAAGGCGTCAGCATGCTTCAGTTCGGCTGGCGCCTTGCCAAACCGGGCTAGCCCAACCCGAAGGAGTGTTCTCCAGACTCCTTTAGAAGACCTTAGCTTGAAAATTGAGGAAAAAAAGCAGCAATAGTACTGTTTGTCCATACTGAGACGCCGTAGCCAGTATACACTTCCTCAAAATAGTCAGAATGAATCTAAGATAATATGTCATTCATTTTGATGTTTTTTTACCGAGGAGATCGGTAGTCGTGCAACATCTAACTCAGATGTTTGGTGCAGTACTTCTCATCTAACTTAGATGTTTGGTGCAGTACTTCTCATCTAACTCAGATGTTTGGTGCAGTACTTCTCATCTAACTCAGATGTTTGGTGCAGTACTTCTCATCTAACTCAGATGTACTTCTCAATGAAAACAAGTCCTCTCTTGTTGAATGACAACAAAGACTTTATTGAAGAATCCCTACTGTTGACCTATCACAGACAAAGCTTTATTGAAGAATCCCTACTGTTGACCAATCACAGACAAAGCTTTATTGAAGAATCCCTACTGTTGACCAATCACAGACGAAGCTTTATTAAAGAATCCCTACTGTTGACCAATCACAGACGCAGCTTTATTGAAGAATCCCTACTGTTGACCAATCACAGACGAGGCTTCTGCTCCGAACTTCGTCTTGCCTTCCACAAAAAATGTGTCTGAAACAGCCCCGCCCCAAATAAAAAAAACTCAGAAGTCCAACACGAACAAAAACTTCACAAAATGTTGTCATAATACATATCATAATACATACAGGAACTCTACCAACCCCCCCGTCTTCTCTCCTGTGTGTTATGAGGAATCAGAGTATTGTTGTTGTTGTTGTGGACTCCTTAATAAGAGCATTCAGGCTCATAGATCAACGTAGCAGGACACAGAAGCTTATAAACATCATCAGGCTGTAAACACGTCAGAGCTCCATCAAATTAAACTTCGTCATAACTTTTGATTGAGCAGCAAATACTGACTGTACTTTTCTACACCAGGAACAAAACGTGTGTGTGTGTGTGTGTGTGTGTGTGTGTGTGTGTGTGTGTGTGTGTGTGTGTGTGTGTGTGTGCGTGTGTGTGTGTGTCAATATCAATCCATCAATATCTGGTTGAAAACATGGAGTCTGTGGGAATGGGCTTCTCTATGGAAGGGGAGAAGGGTGACGACTTAAAACATGACCTTCTGGTGTCTCACACTGACACACACCCTGCTGGGCGGGACACACACCCTGCTGGGCGGTTTACCTCACCTCCACGCCACACTGGATAATCTTTCGGAAAGACTCCCAGAATTCCTTGCATTCTCATCGGGGGCCTGGTCATGCCAGCTGTTGGAATGCAGCTCCACTTACACAGACACACAGCCACACACACACACACACACACACACGCAGCCACACACACACACGTAGCCACACACACACACACGTAGGCACACACACACACACACACGTAGGCACACACAAACATACACACACACAAAGACAAACATCTGGGGTAAGGTTACCACGATGAGGCCAGTGGACACCAAAACCTCTTCTCTGGTTTGACGGGGGCCCAGGAAAACATGCTTTTGATTGGTTAAGGACACAATGTATACTTCTGAAAGCAGCCAATCAAATCAGAGGAAACTTGGTAGATCTGAACTTCTAAATCACATGTGCACTGATCTGCTACAGCTTCCCTCACAAGGGCAAGCCCGTAACCGGTTATCAACAGCTTCCCTCACAAGGGCAAGCCAGTAACCGGTTATCAACAGCTTCCCTCACAAGGGCAAGCCCGTAACCGGTTATCAACAGCTTCCCTCACAAGGGCAAGCCCGTAACCGGTTATCAACAGCTTCCCTCACAAGGGCAAGCCCGTAACCGGTTATCTTGTGCGAGTGTGTCTGGTGTTTGTCTGGTATGTGTGTGTGTCTGGTGTGTGTGTGTGTCTGGTGTGTGTGTGTCTGGTGTGTGTGTGTCTGCTGTGTGTGTGTGTGTGTATATGTCTCTCACTCCATGCTATAGCAGCCTGATCACTATAAATAGACTTAGATTTCAGACGTTTAAAAAGTTCCTGAGAATGTCTATACATGCCTTCCTTGGCGCTCACAAAAAAAGAAAGAAAACGATTGCACAGCACAGGGCACAAACTGGTGCAGCTTAGACCAGGGTTAACCCTAACACTAACACTAACCCTAACACTAACCCTAACCCTAACACTAACCCTAACACTAACACTAACACTAACACTAACCCTAACACTAACCCTAACACTAACCCTAACCCTAACCCTAACCCTAACCCTAACACTAACCCTAACCCTAACCCTAACCCTAACCCTAACACTAACCCTAACCCTAACCCTAACCCTAACCTAACCCTAACACTAACACTAACCCTAACCCTAACCCTAACCCTAACACTAACCCTAACCCTAACCCTAACCCTAACACTAACACTAACCCTAACCCTAACCCTAACACTAACACTAACCCTAACCCTAACCCTAACCCTAACACTAACCCTAACCCTAACCCTAACCCTAACACTAACCCTAACCCTAACCCTAACCCTAACACTAACCCTAACCCTAACACTAACCCTAACACTAACCCTAACACTAACACTAACACTAACCCTAACCCTAACCCTAACACTAACCCTAACCCTAACCCTAACCCTAACACTAACCCTAACCCTAACCCTAACCCTAACACTAACACTAACCCTAACCCTAACACTAACACTAACACTAACACTAACCCTAACCCTAACCCTAACCCTAACACTAACCCTAACACTAACCCTAACCCTAACCCTAACCCTAACCCTAACACTAACCCTAACCCTAACCCTAACCCTAACACTAACCCTAACCCTAACACTAACCCTAACCCTAACCCTAACACTAACCCTAACCCTAACACTAACACTAACCCTAACACTAACACTAACACTAACCCTAACCCTAACACTAACCCTAACCCTAACCCTAACACTAACCCTAACCCTAACCCTAACCCTAACCCTAACCCTAACACTAACCCTAACCCTAACCCTAACACTAACACTAACCCTAACACTAACACTAACCCTAACCCTAACACTAACACTAACACTAACCCTAACCCTAACCCTAACACTAACCCTAACCCTAACACTAACACTAACACTAACCCTAACACTAACCCTAACACTAACCCTAACCCTAACCCTAACCCTAACACTAACCCTAACACTAACCCTAACACTAACACTAACCCTAACCCTAACACTAACACTAACCCTAACACTAACCCTAACACTAACCCTAACCCTAACCCTAACCCTAACCCTAACACTAACCCTAACCCTAACCCTAACACTAACACTAACCCTAACCCTAACACTAACACTAACCCTAACCCTAACCCTAACACTAACCCTAACCCTAACCCTAACCCTAACACTAACCCTAACCCTAACCCTAACACTAACCCTAACCCTAACACTAACACTAACCCTAACACTAACCCTAACACTAACCCTAACCCTAACCCTAACCCTAACACTAACACTAACCCTAACACTAACCCTAACCCTAACACTAACCCTAACACTAACCCTAACCCTAACACTAACCCTAACCCTAACACTAACCCTAACACTAACCCTAACACTAACCCTAACCCTAACACTAACCCTAACCCTAACCTAACCCTAACCCTAACACTAACCCTAACCCTAACACTAACCCTAACCCTAACACTAACACTAACCCTAACCCTAACACTAACCCTAACCCTAACACTAACCCTAACACTAACCCTAACACTAACCCTAACACTAACCCTAACACTAACCCTAACACTAACACTAACCCTAACCCTAACACTAACCCTAACCCTAACACTAACCCTAACCCTAACCCTAACACTAACCCTAACACTAACCCTAACCCTAACACTAACCCTAACACTAACACTAACCCTAACACTAACCCTAACACTAACCCTAACCCTAACACTAACCCTAACCCTAACACTAACCCTAACCCTAACACTAACCCTAACCCTAACACTAACCCTAACACTAACCCTAACCCTAACACTAACCCTAACCCTAACACTAACCCTAACACTAACCCTAACCCTAACACTAACCCTAACCCTAACCCTAACACTAACCCTAACACTAACCCTAACACTAACCCTAACACTAACCCTAACCCTAACACTAACCCTAACACTAACACTAACCCTAACCTAACCCTAACCCTAACCCTAACCCTAACACTAACCCTAACCCTAACCTAACCCTAACCCTAACCTAACCCTAACACTAACCCTAACACTAACCCTAACCCTAACCCTAACACTAACCCTAACACTAACCCTAACCCTAACCCTAACACTAACACTAACCCTAACCCTAACCCTAACACTAACCCTAACCCTAACACTAACCCTAACACTAACCCTAACCCTAACACTAACACTAACCCTAACACTAACCCTAACCCTAACACTAACCCTAACCCTAACACTAACCCTAACCCTAACACTAACCCTAACCCTAACACTAACCCTAACCCTAACCCTAACCCTAACACTAACACTAACCCTAACCCTAACCCTAACACTAACACTAACCCTAACACTAACCCTAACACTAACACTAACCCTAACCCTAACCCTAACACTAACCCTAACCCTAACACTAACCCTAACCCTAACACTAACCCTAACACTAACACTAACCCTAACCCTAACCCTAACACTAACCCTAACACTAACACTAACCCTAACCCTAACCCTAACACTAACCCTAACCCTAACACTAACCCTAACCCTAACCCTAACCCTAACACTAACACTAACCCTAACACTAACCCTAACACTAACCCTAACCCTAACCCTAACACTAACCCTAACCCTAACACTAACCCTAACCCTAACACTAACCCTAACCCTAACACTAACCCTAACCCTAACCCTAACCCTAACCCTAACACTAACCCTAACACTAACCCTAACCCTAACACTAACACTAACCCTAACACTAACCCTAACACTAACCCTAACCCTAACCCTAACCCTAACACTAACCCTAACACTAACCCTAACACTAACCCTAACCCTAACACTAACCCTAACCCTAACACTAACCCTGACACTAACCCTAACACTAACACTAACCCTAACCCTAACACTAACACTAACCCTAACACTAACACTAACACTAACACTAACACTAACACTAACCCTAACACTAACACTAACAAAACCCTAACACTAACACTAACACTAACCCTAACACTAACCCTAACATAACCCTAACCCTAACACTAACCCTAACACTAACCCTAACCCTTGTTTTAACCCTAACCCTAACAAACCCTAACCCTAACACTAACCCTAACCCTAACCCTAACACTAACCCTAACACTAACACTAACCCTAACACTAACCCTAACCCTAACCCTAACCCTAACCCTAACACTAACCCTGACACTAACCCTAACACTAACACTAACCCTAACCCTAACACTAACCCTAACACTACCCTAACACTAACCCTAACCCTAACACTAACCCTAACCCTAACACTAACCCTAACACTAACCCTAACCCTAACACTAACCCTAACACTAACACTAACCCTAACACTAACCCTAACACTAACCCTAACCCTAACCCTAACCCTAACACTAACCCTAACACTGCCTAACCCTAACACTAACCCTAACACTAACCCTAACACTAACCCTAACACTAACCCTAACCCTAACACTAACCCTAACACTAACCCTAACCCTAACACTAACCCTAACACTAACCCTAACACTAACACTAACCCTAACCCTAACACTAACCCTAACACTAACCCTAACACTAACCCTAACCCTAACCCTAACCCTAACACTAACCCTAACACTAACCCTAACACTAACCCTAACACTAACCCTAACCCTAACACTAACCCTAACCCTAACACTAACCCTATGCTATGCTATGGCAGTTCACGACGATCTAGCAAGCAAATACTAGCAATGAGAATACTGTGAATACTGATCATACCTGATGGTAATAGCAAGTTTATTTTTAATATTATTTTGTTTTAAGCCTTCCCCAAAACCATAACCCTAACCTTAACCACTCGGAATGAATAAACTGTTAACCTTTGAGTTATTTCTGTTTAAACCCTGTAACCACAACTAAAAATAGACCTTCGTCCATAATTCGCCACATTTCGAAAGAGAAACTATGAGGTGTTGTTGGGTTATACAGTATAGTGAAGTCATTCACCATAGCAGATCCTATTTGTCATGGCCAGCTGTGTCAAGGAAATACCAGTGTGAACCTGCCTACTCAAACACTGTGTGTGTGTGTGTGTGTGTGTGTGTGTGTGTGTGTGTGTGTGTGTGTGTGTGTGTGTGTGTGTGTGTGTGTGTGTGTGTGTTTGGATTTACTATCCTTGTGAGTACCTCTGGTCCCCACAAGGATAGTAAAACAAGAAAAATTCAGACAAGTGAGGGAATTTTAGGCTTAGGGGTTAGGTTAGGGTTACAATTAGGGTTAGGGAAAATTTGATTTTTAAAGGGAATTAATTGGTAATCACAAGGGTAGTAAACATGTGTGTGTGTGTGTGTGTGTGTGTGTGTGTGTGTGTGTGTGTGTGTGTATGCCAGACATACATGTCCCTCAGTAAAACTTGGGCAGAATTTATATCTGTGTTTTCTGTCTCTCGACACTACCCCACTCCCCTACACGGTGAAAACGCTTCCGCTTCTTTCCGGGACCAAACTCAAACTGTCAAACATAGAGATCGGCCCGTAAATGGAGACAGCTGAAGTCTGAATCCCATGAGGGTGAAAGACAGTTAGCTGGTTAGCTAGCCTAGCTATAGACTTAGCTGGTTAGCTAGCCCAGCTATAGACTTAGCTGGTTATCTAGCCTAGCTATAGGGTAGTGGGGTAGTGTCGAGAGACAGAAAACATGGATATAAATTCTGCCCAAGTTTTTTAGCTGTTAGCTAGCCTAGCTATAGACTTAGCTGGTTAGCTAGCCTAGCTATAGACTTAGCTGGTTAGCTAGCCTAGCTATAGACTTAGCTGGTTAGCTAGCCTAGCTATAGACTTAGCTGGTTAGCTAGCCTAGCTATAGACTTAGCTGGTTATCTAGCCTAGCTATAGACTTAGCTGGTTATCTAGCCTAGCTATAGACTTAGCTGGTTATCTAGCCTAGCTACAGACTTAGCTGGCTAGCTAGCCTAGCTATAGATTTAGCTGGTTAGCTAGCCTAGCTATAGACTTAGCTGGTTATCTAGCCTAGCTATAGACTTAGCTGGTTATCTAGCCTAGCTACAGACTTAGCTGGCTAGCTAGCCTAGCTATAGACTTAGCTGGCTAGCTAGCCTAGCTATAGACTTAGCTGGTTATCTAGCCTAGCTATAGACTTAGCTGGCTAGCTACCTTGAACGACAATAACAGAAACAGCTAACCGCTAAAACATATGGATTCCTGTAGAAACCTACGCAGTGGTCAGAAAAATATGGAGACGAATTTATCAAAGAAAGAAAGTGCCAACAGCTAATCTCATGACAGAGATAAGGAGCCTAGGTACAAAAATGTTTTTTTAAAAGATGGACGAAATGAAGTTGTCTATCGACAAAATAATAAATAGTCAAGGTGACAGCATAGGGGCATCTTTGGAGAAAGCTGTCCAAGATAATCACACAGCTATGCTGACTCAACTGGAGAATAATAACAGGCAGCCACGAGACCACATAGCCCTTGATGTTGGACGTCTGAAAACCTGCGTACAATCCCTGGAATCTGGGAGAACAGGCAATGCCAAACAGTTAGACCCAGATGTGGCTATCACAGTGGCAGGACTGCCAGCCAATGAAAACAAGGACCTAATCTCCAAAGTGAACCAGCTGATATCAGTAGGCCTTGGCTGACAAACAGTTGAGAGTATGAAGGAGAGAGGTAAAGTGGAGGAGAAAGTTTAAAAAATAATTATTTTACCTTTATTTAACCAGGTAGGCCAGTTGAGAACAAGTTCTCATTTACAACTGCGACCTGGCCAAGATAAAGCAAAGCAGTGCGACAAAAACAACAACACAGAGTTACACAGTGGGCCTGTTACGGAAGAAACAAAAGCCTGATTGTGACAAAGTCTTCCTTCCAATCGCCTTATAGAACTGAACTTGGACGCTGCTGAGGAAAATCCCAGGGGGACAGGACTATTTTGTCACGGGAAGAGGACGGATGATGAAACGAGACCAGAGTGGACAAGGACATGGGGTGTACAGACCTACTACAGCCTGGGGGGCTTCCCATCCCCTCCAGGATTACATTTCAACAGCACATTGGAATAATGGATGGACAACCTTGAACAATAAGTTTCGAATATTAATACTACAACCCTTAAACCCAGACATTATCTATATGAAGGAAACACATTTTTGTCGGACAAGAAGCTATTGACATTGAAGGGTGTGTACGGTATGGACACAACAGAAACACTCATTTGAAACCCCTAGGAGCTCTGGAGGACTGGGGGTAAGTGCAAGGTCTGATATGATGAAAGCATATAGAATTGAAATCATTGTTAAAGCCGTAGAAGGAATTATTTGTTTGCGTTTTGAACATAGGGAGTCAGATTATTGTTTTGTTGTGTTTTCATGCTACTTGACACCTGAACAGTCCACAACTTTTTTACAGAAGCAGATGCTATTTACATATGTGGGGATCTTAACAGTGGAATTGGGAGGTTAGATGACTATATAAATGATATTGATGATATTCCATCGCACGTTGCATAGGATGGCTTTGTTAATCAACATGGGGAAACACTATTAGAATTCAGGACTCTAAAATGTGTATCAATGGAATGTGTATCATCAATGGAATGTGTATCATCAATGGAATGTGTATCATCAATGGAATGTGTATCATCAATGGAATGTGTATCATCAATGGAATGTGTATCATCAATGGAATGTGTATCATCAATGGAATGTGTATCATCAACGGAATGTGTATCATCAATGGAATGTGTATCATCAATGGAATGTGTATCATCAATGGAATGTGTATCATCAGTGGAATGTGTATCATCAATGGAATGTGTATCATCAATGGAAGGATATCCCCTTAAGCGATCTCTTTACATCCATTCTGCCAAAGGAAAAGCTGTGGTGGACTATGAAAATATTCAGACCCCTTGACTTTTTCTAAATGTTGTTACGTTACAGACTTATTCTAAAATGGATTAAATAAAAACCACACACAATACCCTGCAAATTCATAAAAGTAAAAAAAAAATGAAATACCTGATATACGTAAGTATTCAGACCCTTTGCTATGAGACTCAAAATTGAGCTCAGGTGCATCCTGTTTCCATTAATCATCTTTGAGATGTTTCTACAACTTGATTGGAGTCCACCTGTGGTAAATTCAATTGATTGGAAATTATTTGGAAAGGACCTGTCTATATAAGGTCACAAAGTTGGCAGTGCATGTCAGAGCAAAAACTAAGCCAAGACATTGAAGGAATTGTCCATAGAGCTCCAAGATAGGATTGTGTCAAGGCACATATCTGGGGAAGGATACCAAGAAATGTCTGCAGCATTGAAGAACACAGTGGCCTCCATCATTCTTAAATGGAAGAAGTTTAGAACCACCAAGACTCTTCCTAGATCTGGCCACCTGGCCAAACTGAGCAATAGTCAGGGAGCTTTCGTCAGGGAGGTGGCCAAAAACCCAATGGTCACTCTGACAGAGCTCTAAATTTCCTCTGTGGAGATGGGAGAACCTTCCAGAAGGACAACCATCTCTGCAGCACTCCACCAATCAGGCCTTTATGGTAGAGTGGTCAGATGGAAGTCAGGAAAGAGAACATTGGATGAGCTGTCCGTTGCAGAAGAAGAAGTTGAAGGACTCTGAAAAAATGAGAAAGCATTTGGCATTGATGAACTGCCTAAATGAAGTCTAAAAATCCCCTAAATTAATTGAAGTTCGACATGATTTTGTCCAAATTTGTTTTGAGTAGAGTATACTACCATCGACTTGGTATAAGTCTATAGTGAATCCCATTCCCAAATCTTTAAAAAAAATGACCAGAGTGCCACTGAACTGCAGAATCATAAGTTTACTAGGTCTATAAATGATATTCATCCATCCTCAACAATAGGCTAATGACCTTTTAGGAGGATCAAAACATTCTTGTGGAAGAACAAAATGGTTTTGGTAAATCCAGAGCCCGTATAGATCATATCTTCTCCGTCTGAACAATAATCAGAAATGACAGGAAGAGAAGTCTACTTTCGCACGTTTCGTTGATTTCCAGGAAACTGTTGATTTTGGAAATAGAGATCTTTTAGGCTGTCGTTTGTTAAAGGCAGGGGTTGACGGGAAATGTTATCACGCAATCCCTTGACAAAGCACCTACTGCCTGTGTGCGTGTATATAGTACAGATTGGTTTCCCAAACACTCGGGTGTAAAACAAGGAGACATCTTATCACAGATTCCATTTGCTTTGTTTATTAATGATTTGTCCCAAAAAATGAACAGTTACATATTGGGAGTAAAATATGATGATGAAATGCTAAGTATTCTCTTATATAATGATGATATTATTTGATGGTTGAAACTGGACAAATCAAATGTTATTGGTCACATACACATGGTTAGCAGATGTTAATGTGAGTGTAGTGAAATGCTTGTGCTTCTAGTTCACACCATGCAGTAACATCTAACAAGTAATCTAACAATTTCACAACAACTACCTTATATACACACAAGTGTAAAGGAATGAATAAGAATATGTACATATAAATATATGGATGAGCGATGGCCGAACGGCATGGGATCTGCAGAACATGTTATTATGTCCAATCAAAAGATCATGTAAAAGATTTAGAGACTCATGATAAACAGGACAAAAACACAGATAATGACTTTGAGGAAACCAGATACTAAGAGCTGTGTTTTCCATCTTGTTTTGATGAAGACATTCTGGAGTTTATTAGCAATTGTAAATATTTAGGGTCTTTATTTCGATGAACATATGACCTTTCTATACGGCCACATCTGCTCGACTCAGCAAGTAGAGTTCTTTTGGGGGAGTGATAGGAAAACAAACCACTCAAAGATATTGGTTTTGTCACGTATTCCAAACTGTATCAGACCTCTGGACTATTCGGCAGGAATGTGGGGCGTTAAGAGGTCAAAAACGAACATGTCCATAACAGAAGCAGAACGATATTTTGTCAGTGTCTACACCGATACTGGAAACAACTGAGGACACGGGCTGGGAACCCTGTGAGGTGAGAGGGAAGGCATGGAATAGAATGTTGGACGGGCTGGGAACCCTGTGAGGTGAGACGGAAGGCATGGAATAGAATGTTGGACGGGCTGGGAACCCTGTGAGGTGAGACGGAAGGCATGGAATAGAATGTTGGACGGGCTGGGAACCCTGTGAGGTGAGGACGGAAGGCATGGAATAGAATGTTGGAGGGGGCTGGGAACCCTGTGAGGTGAGACGGAAGGCATGGAAAAGAATGTTGGACGGGCTGGGAACCCTGTGAGGTGAGACAGAAGGCATGTATGGTGAGACTATGGAATAGAATGTTGGACGGGCTGGGAACCCTGTGAGGTGTGAGGGAAGGCATGGAATAGAATGTTGGACGGGCTGGGAACCCTGTGAGGTGAGACGGAAGGCATGGAATAGAATGTTGGACGGGCTGGGAACCCTGTGAGGTGAGACGGAAGGCATGGAATAGAATGTTGGACGGGTTGGGAACCCTGTCAGGTGAGAGGGAAGGCATGTATGGTGAGACTATGGAATAGAATGTTGGACGGGCTGGGAACCCTGTCAGGTGAGAGGGAAGGCATGTATGGTGAGACTATGGAATAGAATGTTGGACGGGCTGGGAACCCTGTGAGGTGAGAGGGAAGGCATGTATGGTGAGACTATGGAATAGAATGTTGGACGGGCTGGGAACCCTGTCAGGTGAGAGGGAAGGCATGTATGGTGAGACTATGGAATAGAATGTTGAACGGGCTGGGAACCCTGTGAGGTGAGACGGAAGGCATGGAATAGAATGTTGGACGGGCTGGGAACCCTGTGAGGTGAGAGGGAAGGCATGTATGGTGAGACTATGGAATAGAATGTTGGACGGGCTGGGAACCCTGTGAGGTGAGACGGAAGGCATGGAATAGAATGTTGGACGGGTTGGGAACCCTGTGAGGTGAGACGGAAGGCATGGAATAGAATGTTGGACGGGTTGGGAACCCTGTCAGGTGAGAGGGAAGGCATGTATGGTGAGACTATGGAATAGAATGTTGGACGGGCTGGGAACCCTGTCAGGTGAGAGGGAAGGCATGTATGGTGAGACTATGGAATAGAATGTTGGACGGGCTTGGAACCCTGTGAGGTGAGACAGAAGGCATGTAAGGTGAGACTTCGGAATAGAATGTTGGACGGGTTGGGAACCCTGTGAGGTGAGACAGAAGGCATGTTTGGTGAGACTATGGAATAGAATGTTGGATATGCCAATATCCAGAATAGCCAGTAAAGTATTTTGATGGGGTTTCTCCATAAGGGGAGCCTGGGTAACTGAAATGTCTGACCCTTTCCAACAGTCTGACTGGGAACGTCTGTACGAAAACAAAAATGAAGGATGACAGACGATATTAAAAAACAACTGTTGACGCAATATGAAAAGGAAATGGGTGGAGGAGATTAATCATAGTCCCAAATTGAGAATATTTAGTTTAAGGGTGAATTAATGTGTGAGAGATATATTATGTACAACCTACCTAAGAGCAAGAGATCGCTATCGTCCCTGAGTATCAAAACAGGTCGGTATTGTGGTGAAATGGAAGAGGAAGGACTAACTATTGTGACATCGAAGAAATAGAGAACAAAATGTTATCCTCTGTTGCCCTTTGCCCTGTCCTTATTTGACCCACAGACCACAGATATACCCTGGTATTATGGAGACAGACCACCAGGTCCTTATTCCAGAAAGACCACCAGATATACCCTGGTAATATGTAGTCATGAGGAGTCAGACCACCAGATATACCCTGGTATTATGTAGTCATGAGGAGACAGACCACCAGATATACCCTGGTAATATGGAGACAGACCACCAGATATACCCTGGTATTATGGAGACAGACCACCAGATATACCCTGGTATTATGGAGACAGACCACCAGATATGGAGACAGACCCCTGGTACCCTGGTATTATGTAGTCATGAGGAGACAGACCACCAGATATACCCTGGTATTATGTAGTCATGAGGAGACAGACCACCAGATATACCCTGGTATTATGCAGTCATGAGGAGACAGACCACCAGATATACCCTGGTATTATGGAGACAGACCACCAGATATACCCTGGTATTATGTAGTCATGAGGAGTCAGACCCCCTATATACCCTGGTATTATGTAGTCATGGGGAGTCAGACCACCAGATATACCCTGGTATTATGGAGACAGACCACCAGATATACCCTGGTATTATGTAGTCATGAGGAGTCAGACCACCAGATATACCCTGGTATTATGTAGTCATGAGGAGACAGACCACCAGATATACCCTGGTATTATGTAGTCATGAGGAGACAGACCACCAGATATACCCTGGTATTATGTAGTCATGAGGAGACAGACCACCAGATATACCCTGGTATTATGGAGACAGACCAACAGATATACCCTGGTATTATGTAGTCATGAGGAGACAGACCGTCAGATATACCCTGGTATTATGGAGACAGACCACCAGATATACCCTGGTATTATGTAGTCATGAGGAGACAGACCGTCAGATATACCCTGGTATTATGGAGACAGACCACCAGATATACCCTGGTATTATGTAGTCATGAGGAGTCAGACCACCAGATATACCCTGGTATTATGTAGTCATGAGGAGACAGACCACCAGATATACCCTGGTATTATGTAGTCATGAGGAGACAGACCACCAGATATACCCTGGTATTATGTAGTCATGAGGAGACAGACCACCAGATATACCCTGGTATTATGGAGACAGACCAACAGATATACCCTGGTATTATGGAGACAGACCATCAGATATACCCTGGTATCATGTAGTCATGAGGAGACAGACCACCAGATGTACCCTGGTATTATGTAGTCATGAGGAGACAGACCACCAGATATACCCTGGTATTATGTAGTCATGAGGAGACAGACCACCAGATATACCCTGGTATTGTGTAGTCATGAGGAGACAGACCAGCAGATATACCCTGGTATTATGGAGACTGAACAACAGATATACCCTGGTATTATGTAGTCATGAGGAGACAGACCACCAGATATACCCTGGTATTATGTAGTCATTAGGAGACAGACCACCAGATATACCCTGGTATTATGTAGTCATGAGGAGACAGACCGTCAGATATACCCTGGTATTATGTAGTCATGGTTATTATTATTGTTTCATCTGTTTCACGTTTCTTTGTTTATATATCTTTAATTGTTTTTATTAAACATTGTATTTGTTTGACTTCTCTACGGTTAGTATTATTGCTTTAATAGCATTATGAACTGTCATGTACTGATTTCTGTTCCATTCTTTATGTGGTTCTCACTGCACAGAACACCGGAATAATTATTACTGAATTATGTGTCAATTAAACCCGTAAGTGAGGGGTTGCCAGACTGGCAATTTGACACGAAAATAAAATGTCATTGCTAATTCACAGACAGACAGACACACACACACACACACCTCCACCAGAATGAATTAGATTAATTTTATGAGAGCGTGGGTGAAAGTTTACACAGGCCTTTGTGGTGTTTTTATTCCAACAGTCAGTCTCCAAACCTTAATGCTCTGTCATTTCACTGGAGACAAACACACATACACACAAATACACGCTCAGATCAGGGGCTTTTTAGAATGAAGGCATGTTAATGTAGGAGACTCATCCTCACTTTAGTTTAGAATTCAGCTTATAGCTTTCTCCTCTCTCCTTCCTGCTTGCTCTCTCATCCTACCCCTTTAGGTTCTCCTCTCTCCTTCCTGTTTCATCTCTCATCCTACCCCTTTAGGTTCTCCTCTCTCCTTCCTGCTTAATCTCTCATCCTACCCCTTTAGGTTCTCCTCTCTCCTTCCTGCTTGCTCTCTCTTCCTACCCCTTTAGGTTCTCCTCTCTCCTTCCTGCTTCATCTCTCATCCTACCCCTTTAGGTTCTCCTCTCTCCTTCCTGCTTCATCTCTCATCCTACCCCTTTAGGTTCTCCTCTCTCCTTCCTGCTTGCTCTCTCATCCTACCCCTTTAGGTTCTCCTCTCTCTCCTTCCTGTTTCATCTCTCATCCTACCCCTTTAGGTTCTCCTCTCTCTCCTTCCTGTTTCATCTCTCATCCTACCCCTTTAGGTTCTCCTCTCTCTCCTTCCTGTTTCATCTCTCATCCTACCCCTTTAGGTTCTCCTCTCTCTCCTTCCTGTTTCATCTCTCATCCTACCCCTTTAGGTTCTCCTCTCTCTCCTTCCTGTTTCATCTCTCATCCTACCCCTTTAGGTTCTCCTCTCTCCTTCCTGCTTCATCTCTCATCCTACCCCTTTAGGTTCTCCTCTCTCTCCTTCCTGTTTCATCTCTCATCCTACCCCTTTAGGTTCTCCTCTCTCTCCTTCCTGTTTCATCTCTCATCCTACCCCTTTAGGTTCTCCTCTCTCCTTCCTGCTTCATCTCTCATCCTACCCCTTTAGGTTCTCCTCTCTCTCCTTCCTGTTTCATCTCTCATCCTACCCCTTTAGGTTCTCCTCTCTCTCCTTCCTGTTTCATCTCTCATCCTACCCCTTTAGGTTCTCCTCTCTCTCCTTCCTGTTTCATCTCTCATCCTACCCCTTTAGGTTCTCCTCTCTCTCCTTCCTGTTTCATCTCTCATCCTACCCCTTTAGGTTCTCCTCTCTCTCCTTCCTGTTTCATCTCTCATCCTACCCCTTTAGGTTCTCCTCTCTCTCCTTCCTGTTTCATCTCTCATCCTACCCCTTTAGGTTCTCCTCTCTCTCCTTCCTGTTTCATCTCTCATCCTACCCCTTTAGGTTCTCCTCTCTCTCCTTCCTGTTTCATCTCTCATCCTACCCCTTTAGGTTCTCCTCTCTCTCCTTCCTGTTTCATCTCTCATCCTACCCCTTTAGGTTCTCCTCTCTCTCCTTCCTGTTTCATCTCTCATCCTACCCCTTTAGGTTCTCCTCTCTCCTTCCTGCTTCATCTCTCATCCTACCCCTTTAGGTTCTCCTCTCTCTCCTTCCTGTTTCATCTCTCATCCTACCCCTTTAGGTTCTCCTCTCTCTCCTTCCTGTTTCATCTCTCATCCTACCCCTTTAGGTTCTCCTCTCTCTCCTTCCTGTTTCATCTCTCATCCTACCCCTTTAGGTTCTCCTCTCTCTCCTTCCTGTTTGCTCTCTCATCCTACCCCTTTAGGTTCTCCTCTCTCCCTCCTGCTTGCTCTCTCATCCTACCCCTTTAGGTTCTCCTCTCTCCTTCCTGCTTCATCTCTCATCCTACCCCTTTAGGTTCTCCTCTCTCTCCTTCCTGTTTCATCTCTCATCCTACCCCTTTCTACATGTAGATTCATCTCTACCTTGTTTATTTTGAACAGGCATTGCACTTACTACGTAAATAAGCTGAATTGCGCTAATAAAGACTGTCTTCCCCTCTACTTGACCAAAACTCGCCTCATACAAACAGTTAGTCATTTCCTCAACATTGCCACTATATACAACCTACGTCACAGAAGTCATTACCTCATCTTACTCATCCTCCGAGGACGATGTCACATGTCTACAACTGCTGGATTATAAACGGGTTTGACAAACAGGTTACACACCACCAGGTGTTGGGGAAATACTCTGTAGTATTGTTGAGACAACACACGGTTAAAGACACACTGTAAGATGACCTAAGATAACAAATACCCGGTCAGTTACTGTCATCTTGTTTAGCTTGGGTAGTCTTGGGTAAATAGCCTTTCTGAATAAGCTGCATTCACTTTGTATGTTCGTTTAACACCTTCATTCATCCAGGTTAGTCTCAATGACATGACCTCTATTGTTCAAGACAGACCTATAGACTACTCAGATCCAGATCAGATCCAGAATCAGATCCTATCAATCAGGAAAACTGCTCCTTACTTCATCTAGGTGAGATACAGCGTCTAGTCTATAGGTACTAGGTATAGCGTCTAGTCTATAGGTACTAGGTACTAGGTATATCATCTAGTCTATAGGTACTAGGTACTAGGTATAGCATCTAGTCTATAGGTACTAGGTACTAGGTATAGCATCTAGTCTATAGGTACTAGGTATAGCATCTAGTCTATAGGTACTAGGTATAGCGTCTAGTCTATAGGTACTAGGTACTAGGTATAGCGTCTAGTCTATAGGTACTAGGTATAGCGTCTAGTCTATAGGTGCTAGGTACTAGGTATAGTGTCTAGTCTATAGGTACTAGGTACTAAGTATAGCGTCTAGTCTATAGGTACTAGGTATAGCGTCTAGTCTATAGGTACTAGGTATAGCGTCTAGTCTATAGGTACTAGGTATAGCGTCTAGTCTATAGGTACTAGGTACTAGGTATAGCGTCTAGTCTATAGGTACTAGGTACTAGGTATAGCGTCTAGTCTATAGGTGCTAGGTACTAGGTATAGCGTCTAGTCTATAGGTACTAGGTACTAGGTATAGCGTCTACTCTATAGGTGCTAGGTACTAGGTATAGCGTCTAGTCTATAGGTACTAGGTACTAGGTATAGCATCTAGTCTATAGGTACTAGGTACTAGGTATAGCATCTAGTCTATAGGTACTAGGCATAGCGTCTAGTCTATAGGTACTAGGTATAGCATCTAGTCTATAGGTACTAGGTACTAGGTATAGCGTCTAGTCTATAGGTACTAGGTACTAGGTATAGCATCTAGTCTATAGGTACTAGGTACTAGGTATAGCGTCTAGTCTATAGGTACTAGGTATAGCGTCTAGTCTATAGGTACTAGGTACTAGGTATAGCGTCTAGTCTATAGGTACTAGGTACTAGGTATAGCGTCTAGTCTTTAGGTGATAGGTATAGCGTCTAGTCTATAGGTACTAGGTATAGCGTCTAGTCTATAGGTGCTAGGTACTAGGTATAGCGTCTAGTCTATAGGTGCTAGGTATAGTGTCTAGTCTATAGGTACTAGGTACTAGGTATAGCGTCTAGTCTATAGGTACTAGGTATAGCGTCTAGTCTATAGGTACTAGGTATAGCGTCTAGTCTATAGGTACTAGGTACTAGGTATAGCGTCTAGTCTATAGGTACTAGGTATAGCGTCTAGTCTATAGGTGCTAGGTACTAGGTATAGCGTCTAGTCTATAGGTACTAGGTACTAGGTATAGTGTCTAGTCTATAGGTGCTAGGTACTAGGTATAGCGTCTAGTCTATAGGTACTAGGTACTAGGTATAGCATCTAGTCTATAGGTGCTAGGTACTAGGTATAGCGTCTAGTCTATAGGTGCTAGGTACTAGGTATAGCATCTAGTCTATAGGTGCTAGGTACTAGGTATAGCGTCTAGTCTATAGGTGCTAGGTACTAGGTATAGCATCTAGTCTATAGGTACTAGGTACTAGGTATAGCGTCTAGTCTATAGGTGCTAGGTACTAGGTATAGTCTAGTCTAGTCTATAGGTACTAGGTATAGCGTCTAGTCTATAGGTGCTAGGTACTAGGTATAGCGTCTAGTCTATAGGTACTAGGTACTAGGTATAGTGTCTAGTCTATAGGTACTAGGTATAGCGTCTAGTCTATAGGTACTTGGTACTAGGTATAGCGTCTAGTCTATAGGTGCTAGGTACTAGGTATAGCATCTAGTCTATAGGTACTAGGTACTAGGTATAGCGTCTAGTCTATAGGTACTAGGTACTAGGTATAGCGTCTAGTCTATAGGTGCTAGGTACTAGGTATAGCGTCTAGTCTATAGGTGCTAGGTACTAGGTATAGCGTCTAGTCTATAGGTACTAGGTACTAGGTATAGCGTCTAGTCTATAGGTGCTAGGTACTAGGTATAGCGTCTAGTCTATAGGTACTAGGTACTAGGTATAGTGTCTAGTCTATAGGTACTAGGTATAGCGTCTAGTCTATAGGTACTAGGTATAGCATCTAGTCTATAGGTACTAGGTACTAGGTATAGCATCTAGTCTATAGGTACTAGGTACTAGGTATAGCGTCTAGTCTATAGGTGCTAGGTATAGCGTCTAGTCTATCGGTGCTAGGTACTAGGTATAGCGTCTAGTCTATAGGTACTAGGTACTAGGTATAGCGTCTAGTCTATAGGTGCTAGGTACTAGGTATAGTGTCTAGTCTATAGGTGCTAGGTACTAGGTATAGCGTCTAGTCTATAGGTACTAGGTACTAGGTATAGCGTCTAGTCTATAGGTACTAGGTACTAGGTATAGCGTCTAGTCTATAGGTACTAGGTACTAGGTATAGCGTCTAGTCTATAGGTGCTAGGTACTAGGTATAGCGTCTAGTCTATAGGTACTAGGTACTAGGTATAGCGTCTAGTCTATAGGTACTAGGTATAGCGTCTAGTCTATAGGTGCTAGGTACTAGGTATAGCGTCTAGTCTATAGGTGCTAGGTACTAGGTATAGCGTCTAGTCTATAGGTACTAGGTACTAGGTATAGCGTCTAGTCTATAGGTGCTAGGTACTAGGTATAGCATCTAGTCTATAGGTACTAGGTACTAGGTATAGCGTCTAGTCTATAGGTACTAGGTATAGCGTCTAGTCTATAGGTGCTAGGTACTAGGTATAGGTCTAGTCTATAGGTACTAGGTATAGCGTCTAGTCTATAGGTGCTAGGTACTAGGTATAGCGTCTAGTCTATAGGTACTAGGTATAGCGTCTAGTCTATAGGTGCTAGGTACTAGGTATAGCGTCTAGTCTATAGGTGCTAGGTACTAGGTATAGCGTCTAGTCTATAGGTACTAGGTACTAGGTATAGCGTCTAGTCTATAGGTGCTAGGTACTAGGTATAGGTCTAGTCTATAGGTACTAGGTATAGCGTCTAGTCTATAGGTGCTAGGTACTAGGTATAGCGTCTAGTCTATAGGTGCTAGGTACTAGGTATAGCGTCTAGTCTATAGGTACTAGGTACTAGGTATAGCGTCTAGTCTATAGGTGCTAGGTACTAGGTATAGCGTCTAGTCTATAGGTACTAGGTATAGGTCTAG
Source organism: Oncorhynchus tshawytscha (assembly GCF_018296145.1). Taxonomy (NCBI): domain Eukaryota; kingdom Metazoa; phylum Chordata; class Actinopteri; order Salmoniformes; family Salmonidae; genus Oncorhynchus; species Oncorhynchus tshawytscha. The sequence continues at coordinate 41,137,760 of NC_056461.1, forward strand.
TCTATAGGTACTAGGTATAGCGTCTAGTCTATAGGTGCTAGGTACTAGGTATAGCGTCTAGTCTATAGGTGCTAGGTACTAGGTATAGCGTCTAGTCTATAGGTGCTAGGTACTAGGTATAGCGTCTAGTCTATAGGTGCTAGGTACTAGGTATAGCATCTAGTCTATAGGTACTAGGTACTAGGTATAGCGTCTAGTCTATAGGTACTAGGTACTAGGTATAGCGTCTAGTCTATAGGTGCTAGGTACTAGGTATAGCGTCTAGTCTATAGGTGCTAGGTACTAGGTATAGCGTCTAGTCTATAGGTACTAGGTACTAGGTATAGCGTCTAGTCTATAGGTGCTAGGTACTAGGTATAGCGTCTAGTCTATAGGTGCTAGGTACTAGGTATAGCGTCTAGTCTATAGGTACTAGGTACTAGGTATAGCGTCTAGTCTATAGGTGCTAGGTACTAGGTATAGCGTCTAGTCTATAGGTACTAGGTATAGCGTCTAGTCTATAGGTACTAGGTACTAGGTATAGCGTCTAGTCTATAGGTGCTAGGTACTAGGTATAGCGTCTAGTCTATAGGTACTAGGTATAGCGTCTAGTCTATAGGTACTAGGTACTAGGTATAGCGTCTAGTCTATAGGTGCTAGGTACTAGGTATAGCGTCTAGTCTATAGGTACTAGGTATAGCGTCTAGTCTATAGGTACTAGGTACTAGGTATAGCGTCTAGTCTATAGGTGCTAGGTACTAGGTATAGCGTCTAGTCTATAGGTACTAGGTATAGCGTCTAGTCTATAGGTACTAGGTACTAGGTATAGCGTCTAGTCTATAGGTACTAGGTACTAGGTATAGCGTCTAGTCTATAGGTACTAGGTACTAGGTATAGCGTCTAGTCTATAGGTGCTAGGTATAGCGTCTAGTCTATAGGTGCTAGGTACTAGGTATAGCGTCTAGTCTATAGGTACTAGGTACTAGGTATAGCGTCTAGTCTATAGGTGCTAGGTACTAGGTATAGCGTCTAGTCTATAGGTACTAGGTACTAGGTATAGCGTCTAGTCTATAGGTACTAGGTACTAGGTATAGCGTCTAGTCTATAGGTGCTAGGTACTAGGTATAGCGTCTAGTCTATAGGTACTAGGTATAGCGTCTAGTCTATAGGTACTAGGTACTAGGTATAGCGTCTAGTCTATAGGTGCTAGGTACTAGGTATAGCGTCTAGTCTATAGGTACTAGGTATAGGTCTAGTCTATAGGTACTAGGTACTAGGTATAGCGTCTAGTCTATAGGTGCTAGGTACTAGGTATAGGTAGTCTATAGGTACTAGGTATAGCGTCTAGTCTATAGGTACTAGGTACTAGGTATAGCGTCTAGTCTATAGGTACAAGGTACTAGGTATAGCGTCTAGTCTATAGGTGCTAGGTACTAGGTATAGCGTCTAGTCTATAGGTGCTAGGTACTAGGTATAGCGTCTAGTCTATAGGTACAAGGTGTTAGTAGGCTTATTTAAGTGCTGTCCACTTGTCTGGAAGCCTCTCTCACATATCAAAGGGTTTTTACAAAACCACAACAAAGGAAGGAATAGCTCGTTACCCATAAGTCAGAAGGAGAGAGAATATAAGAGACAGACACAGCCTGAGACGTTGTCCAGACACAATCTACAGGTTCATTCTAGAACAACAAACAATTATTCTGGAGGAGACCTCGTACACTCTTTGAAAAATGGGTTCCAAAAGGGTTCATCGGTTGTCCCCATAGGAGAACCCTTTTTGGTTTCAGATAGAACCATTTAAAAAACCCTTACAAAGGGTTCTACATGGAACCAAAATAGGTTCTTCAAAGGGTTCTCCTATGGGGACAGCCAAAGAACCCTTTTAGGTTCTAGATAGCATATTTTTTTTCTAAGAGTGTAGAACAAAACCTGTTATAGAACAATGATATTCTGGAGTAGATCCAGTAGATCAACAC
>NC_056461.1:41144714-41354714 GCF_018296145.1 Oncorhynchus tshawytscha
CAGGTGGGTGGTATAGAGGAGACGGACCCACTGGTTATCCTCTAGGTTACAGAGAGCAGGTAGTCCCTCCACCACACTACCAGGTGGGTGGTATAGAGGAGACAGACCCACTGGTTATCCTCTAGGTTACAGAGAGCAGGTAGTCCCTCCACCACACTACCAGGTGGGTGGTATAGAGGAGACGGACCCACTGGTTACCCTCTAGGTTACAGAGAGCAGGTAGTCCCTCCACCACACTACCAGGTGGGTGGTATAGAGGAGACGGACCCACTGGTTACCCTCTAGGTTACAGAGAGCAGGTAGTCCCTCCACCACACTACCAGCAATAAAACAGGGAAGGGCAGACAAAACCCACTCTATTAAATGAATGAAAACAGGAGCATTTCACATCTGGTTAGAACTAAATTAAGAAAGCAATGATCTCAACAGAGAAAAATGTCCTCCTTTCTGCTACCTATATCCCCCCACTTGAATCCCCATACTTTAATGAAGACATATTCTCTATCCTAAAGGGTAATCATGTCTATGCCCAGGGACATGTACTAGTATATGGTGTCCCCATACTTTAACAACGACAGATTCTCCATTCTAGCGGGGGAGATCAATCATTTCCAGAATAGTCTGTGGCGACCTAAATGCCAGAACTGGACAAGAACCCGACACCTTCAGCACACAGAGGGACAAACACCTACCTGGAGGTGACAGCATTCTCTCCCAAATATTCCTATGACAATCCCTCCCCCATATGCCCCTCTAAACACAACTATGACAACATAACCAACAAAAACGAGTCACAACTCCTGCAGCTCTGTCGCACGCTGGGTATGTACATAGTCAATGGTAGGCTTCGAGGGGACTCCTATGGTAGGTACACCTATAGCTCATCTCTTGGCAGTAGTACTGTAGACTACTTTATCACTGACCTCAACCCAGAGTCTCTCAGAGCGTTCACAGTCAGTCCACTGGCACCCCTATCAGACCACAGCAAAATAACAATCTACTTGAACATCTACTCAACCATGAGGCATCAAAGCCAAAGGAACTGAATAATATTAAGAAATGCTGTAGATGGAAGGGAAGTAGTGTAGAAACCTGCCAGAAAAACTATTAGGCAACAACACATTCAACCTTTCTAGACAACTTCCTGGACAAAATATGTCCCTGCAATAGTGTGGCAGGTAGCCTAGTGGTTAGAGACAGGTAGCCTAGTGGTTAGAGGTAGGTAGCCTAGTGGTTAGAGACAGGTAGCCTAGTGGTTAGAGACAGGTAGCCTAGTGGTTAGAGCAAGGTAGCCTAGTGGTTAGAGACAGGTAGCCTAGTGGTTAGAGACAGGTAGCCTAGTGGTTAGAGGAAGGTAGCCTAGTGGTTAGAGACAGGTAGCCTAGTGGTTAGAGGCAGGTAGTCTAGTGGTTAGAGACAGAGCAGTGGTAGCCTAGTGGTTAGAGACAGGTAGCCTAGTGGTTAGCAGGTAGCCAGGTAGCCTAGTGGTTAGAGACAGGTAGCCTAGTGGTTAGTGGAGGAAGGTAGCCTAGTGGTTAGAGACAGGTAGCCTAGTGGTTAGAGGCAGGTAGCCTAGTGGTTAGATGAAGGTAGCCTAGTGGTTAGAGACAGGTAGCCTAGTGGTTAGAGGAAGGTAGCCTAGTGGTTAGAGACAGGTAGCCTAGTGGTTAGAGACAGGTAGCCTAGTGGTTAGAGGCAGGTAGCCTAGTGGTTAGAGACAGGCAGCCTAGTGGTTAGAGACAGGTAGCCTAGTGGTTAGAGGCAGGTAGCCTAGTGGTTAGAGGCAGGTAGCCTAGTGGTTAGAGGCAGGTAGCCTAGTGGTTAGAGACAGGTAGCCTAGTGGTTAGATACAGGTAGGTAGCCTACTGGTTAGAGGCAGGTAGCCTAGTGGTTAGAGACAGGTAGCCTAGTGTTTAGAGACAGGTAGATTATGCTTGGCTCTGGCATCTTCCCCAATATTTGTAACCAAGGTCTAATCACCCAAATCCACAAATTCGACCCCAACAACTACCGTGGAATCTGTGTCAACAGCAATCTTGGAATAATCCTCTGCAGTATCATCAACAGCAGACTCCAACATTTCCTCAGTGAAAACAATGTCCTAAGCAAATGTCAAATTGGCTTTCTAACAAAATACCGTACGACAGACCACGTATACACACTGCACATCCTTATTGACAAACAAACAGAACAAAAGCAGTCTTATCATTATTTGTTGATTTAAAAAAAGCTTTTGACTGGATTTGGCATGAGGGCCTGCAAATACAAATGTATAGAATGTTGTGTTGGGGGTAACACAAACAACATTATAGAATTAATGTACACAAACAACAAGGTTAAGGTTAAAATTAGCAAAAAACACACGTCTTTCCACAGGTCCGTGGGGTGAGACAGGGATGCAGCTTGAGCCCCACCCTCTTCAACATATATATCAATGAATTGGCTAGGTTACTAGAACAGTCTGCGACTTTCGGTAACTCTCCGTGGTTCCAAATTTAAGTCTCCAATTTAAAGTACTTCAAACCCAAGAGCTAAGCCATCTCAGTCAACTGTTGTCGGACCTAACCAACCAAGCTGACACCAGCACTGCTTCAAAAGAAAGAATCCAAATAAACAATATCATGAACGAATCAAAGGACTCAACATTTTACAAAACTCAACGCCAACAAAATTGCTATCTGGCCCTAAACAGAGAATATGAATTAGCCGATTATCTTTACTCTGTCAGAGATACGAAGCTGAGACAGACCCTTACCAAGTACAGGCTGAGTGACCACCAATTAAATGATAATGCCCGAGAAGACAGGTGTTTGGAGGATATATTGGCACGGCTGTTGTTAGGCCCGAGGCGAAGTCAAGGGACGGCAAACCGTGCCAATATATCCTCCAAACACCAGCTTCAAGGGAATTTACACATTTATACAACGGGTTACCAACATAGTCAAATAATGATTTACATATTTTCATTAAAAACGTTATTTTGATGACTTTATTCATACTATTTCATCCTTCCACAAAATATAGTCCCGACACAAATCTAGGATGGCTACCCAAGCCGGCTGGATGTTCGTTCTATCGGTTCGGTTGCCAGAGACACATCCCAGTCGTTCAGTCTTTTTGTTGTGTATCCCAGTCATTTGTTCAAAAAGTTCCATTGTCATACTGGCTGGCAACGTCCTTATCCCTTGCTTGCTAGCTAGCCAACTACGGCTAACTTACAGTTATGTCAAACAATGCAGCCCGAATAACAACAGTAGCTGCATTTGCATTTGTTTAAGCTGTTTTCTAGTGACATTTATTTGGACACATCCATAACAATGAGCTAATGAGGTGCGATGTTGCCTGGCATAGAACATGTGCTCTCTCGTCAGGACACTGTTGTTCAGAGGAGCTAGTCAACAACACAGCTACCACAAGAACTTCAAACTAAAGCTGGAAAGAATACAAAACTAGCTGTACTTCGTTTCGTTTGACTTTTTTTTAAATTCACATTTCTTTGTATATATCCATAAAAATGATGCCAGCTGATTCATGATTGCGATTGGCTGAGAAACGCTGCCTGCCTGTCTGTCTCCTCCCTACTCCCGACACGTTCATTACTATGGGAACAGCTGGAGATCGAATTTGAATAATGAAACAATGTTGTAAATGTCGGAGAGACAGACAGCAAGGTTTATACAAATCTCCGCTGTAGAAATCTAAATGTTAGTCTAAAAGAAATTGGATAATGTCTAGATGGTTTTTATAGTGGAGATAAAGTTCACAAATTGCCTGGCTGGGCTGATGAAACAATGGATTGCGCAGTCAGATGGAATAGAGTAAATAGGCATTTTAACATTATAGATTTAGCCAGTGGTAACTTGTGGAAAAGACACCAGCTGGAATGCGGTTTTAACCAATCAGCATTAGACCCACCCGTTGTATAATTCACAATAGAAACCAGCAGATATAAAAAGACAAGGCTACCCAAAGAGGAGCGTGTATGTGGTCACTGCACAACAGGGGAGGTAGAGACAGAGATACACTTTCTCCTTTACCATGAGAAATATTCCTCACCAAGAGATACATTATTCACAGTAATTACGACATTTTTATTCCAAATGTTAACTTACTAAACCCAGAGGAAAAGCATAAAATACTCATGGGCGAAGGAGCAACAGCTCCTCTTGCAGTCAAATATGTATTTGCCTGCCATAGCCTGAGGGACAATGAATAATAACAGATGCATAGTAAAAAGTAACTTACTTATTATTATTGTTATTATTATTATTGTTGTTGTGATTATTATTGTAAATAGTAGTGGTACAGGTAGCAGGGGTGATGGTAACGGTATTCGTTTAATGATGGTAAGGATAGCAGTGGTAGTAGTAGTAGTAATGATTATGGTAGTTGTGGTACTGATGTAATGGTGACGATGACAATTAGTTCTAAGTTAGCTGTAGTTTTAGTAGGTGGTAGGTAAAGATATTAGAGGTAGAAATGCTACTAGTGGTGATGGTAGTAGTAGTAGCGATATTAGAGGTAATGGTAGTAGTAGTAGATATATTAGAGGTAATGGTAGTAGTAGAGATATTAGAGGTAATGGTAGTAGTAGTAGAGATATTAGAGGTAATGGTAGTAGTAGTATAGATATTAGAGATAATGATAGTAGTAGAGATATTAGAGGTAATGGTAGTAGAAGTAGAGATATTAGAGGTAATGATAGTAGTAGTATAGATATTAGAGGTAATGGTAGTAGTAGTATAGATATTAGAGGTAATGATAGTAGTAGTATAGATATTAGAGGTAATGATAGTAGTAGTATAGATATTAGAGGTAATGATAGTAGTAGAGATATTAGAGGTAATGGTAGTAGTAGTAGAGATATTAGAGGTAATGATAGTAGTAGAGATATTAGAGGTAATGATAGTAGTAGAGATATTAGAGGTAGAAATTATACTAGTGGTGATGGTAGAAGGAGGAGGGGTTGAGTGGAGCTGAAGGATGGGACTAAAAACAAACAAAAGATAACTACTGTAAAACAGACTGTGTCCGTAAAATGTATATAGTATGTATAAGCTGGAAGTAGAAGCCTAAGTGTGGTTGTCCATTAGTTTACTCCAATTAGGGGAGGGGTGGTAGGGTTAGGGGAGGGGTGGTAGGGTTAGGGGAGGGGTGGTAGGGTTCGGGGGAAATAATAAAGGAAAACAAATTCAAATATATTTTATTTTTACACTTTATATATTTACCCCCAAAATATGGGGGATTGGAAATGATGCAGACTATTGCATTGATGGACGCCACAATCTATCTGCAGTATTAAAGCTGATATACCCACACACAGAAAAAAATGATAGTAGACAAACTGAGTGATTGACAGTGTGGCAATTTGGTGTCAAACCCACAGAGAAGAAACAAACTCATAATTGACTTATTTCCTTAACCTTGAACTGTACCATATTTCGCCAATAGCTACTGCCCTTGGTGACCTCCTGGTGTTTATCTCACCGTTGTCATGGCAGCGAGTCCTCTGAGAGTGGCCCTTCTAGCTAGGACCCTAAGGACCCGAGATAAGGATAAAGACACACACATAAACACTATGATAACCTGAGTACAGCTTTGTTCAAATGAAACTGTGTTTTTTTTTTTGCAGCATTTTCCACAAGTACATTGAATAGCCAGACAAATATAAAAAGTAGCCAGCCAGACACCCCCCTGGGTTCTACATTTTTGTCGAAGGATTATTCTGGTACGTTCTAATGCTTTGATTCCATCTGAAATGCACAGACAACGTTTAATACATTATAGTTCACCCCCCAGATTGGAAAAATGTGTTGTAGTATTGTGTAGAAAGACATGGCTTTACAATTTGAATTACTGAAAATGTATGAACTCAATGTGCTGTCAGTTGTTTGGGATATTGTCTAAGGATCCCCATTAGCTGTTGTGAAAAGCAGCTTGCTTTGTGGAGTGTGGTGTCAAAAAATCAGAACATCTCTTTATTATGGACAGACCTCTCCCCATCTTTACAACCATTGAATCTATATGTTTTGACCATGACAGTTTACAATCTAAGGTAACGCCAAGTAATTTTAGTCTCCTCGACTTGTTTAACAGCCACACCATTCATTCATTACTAGATTAAGCTGAGGTCTAGAATTTCGGGAATGATTTGTACCAAATAGACTGCTCTTAGTTTTCGAGATGTTCAGGACCAGTTTATTACTGGCCACCCATTCCAAAACAGACTGCAACTCTCTGTTAAGTGTTTCAGTGACTTCATTAGCTGTGGTTGCTGATGAGTACATCGTGGAACAGCATACATGGCCTAGAGAGCTGCCCTGCGGTACACCACACTACATGTTTGACGTTAGAGAAGCTTCCATTAAAGAAAACCCTCTGAGTTCTATTAGATAGATAGCTATGAATCCACAATATGGCTGAGGTTTAAAAGCCATAACACATACATTTTCTCAACAATAGGTTATTGTCAATAATATCAAAGGCTGGACTGAAATGTAACAGTATAGCTTCTGCAATTATCTTATAATGAATTTATTTCAACCAATTATCAGTCATTTGTGTCAGTACAGTACATGTTGAGTGCCCTTCTCTATAAGCATGCTGAAAGTCTGTTGTTCATTTGTTTACAGAGAAATAGCATTGTATTTGGTCAAACACCATTTTTCCCAACAGTTTACTAAGAGCTGGCAGCAAGCTGATAGGTCTGCTGTTAGAACCATTAGAACCAGTAAATGCAGCTTTCCCACTCTTGGGTAGCGGAAATGACTTTGGCCTCCCTCCAGGCCTGAGGACAAACACTTTCCTCTAGGCTCAGACTAAAGATAAGACAGATAGGAGTGGCTTTAGAGTCACATCATTTAGAGTAGCTTTCCATCTAAGTTGTCAATGCCAGAAGGTTTGTCATTATTGATCGATAACATACATGTTGCCACCTCTCCCACAGTAACTTTACAGAATTCTAACTTACAATGTTTTTATTTAATTATTTGTTTTTTTGATGCATGATGGCTCATTGTTTGTTGTTGGCATTTCCTGCCTAAAATTGCCCACTTTGCCAATGATAATTGGCAACATCAAATAGTTTTGTGACGAATAAGCCATCTGATTCGATTAAAGATGGAGTTGAATTAGTCTTTCTGCCCATAATTTCAGTTAAAGTACTCCAAAGTTTTTTTCCATCATTCTTTGTATCATTGATCTTGGAATCAAAATACAGTTCCTTCTTCTTTTTATAGAGTTTTATAAAGTCACATTATTTCTCAATTTGCAGTAAGGACATTCCTGTTTGTAATTATCCATGAGTCAGTGGGGTCGGTCAGGCTCACTTGGGGTAATAATGTCTCATAGTGATTATGTTTGTTCTTCAAATATCATTCATGTATTTTTGAAAAGTAAATTAAAGATTTTGTTTTTCCAGGTTTCTGTTTTTCACATTAATTTCAGGTTTTTTGAAAAACAAAAATCACACTTTTTTTCATAGAAAAATAAAGAAATTGGGTGATCTAAGTCCACAACAATGATTAAACCACAACAGCGGACCACTTTTGAGGTCTGGGAAAAATCTGAGAAATGTACATTTTCAGGTGTAGTTACCCTTTAATTTGTGCCTAGCAAGCAGCTGTTGTTTAGCTGTGTTTTCGTAGTGCACATGTGATGGTAGAGTTTGCAAAACAAATACCCACTGGATTGATCAAAATAACCATGATATTATTCTGCCAGGTTAGCATAGGCTACTTTGTATTATATTTATATATACATATTATATATTTATATATATATATATATATACTTTAAAACATTTTTTAATCATTATTACCTCCTTCGGAGGACAAATATTGTTTTTAATGTTTTTTTACAGCTTTTTTTGTGAGCTAAAGATGAAAAATCTTCCTACGAGTATTATTACGAGTATTATTATATTATTTATTGACGGACTATGGCTTTCCAGATCGCCCAACACTGCTATTTGTAAGGTTAATTTTAAATGCATGTTGTGATTTTTTAACCATTCCTGAACCTGTGACCAGAGACAAGCTACATAGGGGCAATACCAGAATAAATTATCTATTGATTCTGTCTCTTCGCAACAAAATCTACGGAGCTGAGATCATTGTGTGCCCCATATATATAGCATTCTGTTGGTGGCAAGAATTGTATATAATAATTTAAATTGAAACACTCCATTTATGCCAGTTCCTTTCAGCCAATCTTTAATATATGGCAAACAAGTTCTCTACCTTCCCTCTTTTCCACTTGCCTCCTCCATTTCTGTAGTACTGCAAACAGTTGGTTGGTAAGTTTGGATTGAGCCGACATTCCCATATATTTACGATAACTGCATATGTGACATAACTCCTCCGTTTCTACACATAATATCATTAATACATATAATACAATTTTTTTTATTCCATGAAGAATAATTTTTTATTAATCAATATTATATTAATTATAAACAATTAATATATTTGATTTTAACCATAACATTTGTTGTAATGTTTGTTCTATCTTTTCTGGAGGATAAAACTGAAATTGTAACCAGCTTTGTACGGCTTGTTTAAGAAAGGGCGAAACCTTAAACAAAATTTCATTTTCAATTAGTCGGAAATGAGAAGTTGTAATCTGTATAAAGGCAAAAAGGCAATTTTGAAATAAAGGATGAGTCTTTCTTTACTTTTTATGGCTGCAGGGGCAGTATTGAGTAGCTTGGATGAAAAGGTGCCCATTGTAAACAGCCAGCTCCTCAGTCTCAGTTGCTAATATAAGCATATTATTATTCGTATTGGATAGAAAACACTCTGAAGTTTCTAAAACTGTTTGAATTATGTCTGTGAGTATAACATAACTCATATTGCAGGCAAAAAACCTGAGAAATTCCACTTCCTGTTTGTATTTTTTCTGGGGGTGGCAGATTTTCAACCAAGCTCTCATTGAAATTACAGTGAGATATGGATGAGTTTTCACTTCCTACGCCTTCCACTAGATGTCAACAGTCAATAGAACTTTGTCTGATTGATTCAGTACATCGTTTGACATGTTTCTACTGACTGTTACGGACATTTGGACATTTCGTCACGTTATAGTGGACGCGCTTTGTGACTTTGGAATTGTTTACCAAACGCGCTAATCAAAGTAGCTAATTGGACATAAATAACAGACATTTTCGAACAAATCAAGCATTTATTGTGGACCTGGGATTCCTAGGACTGCATTCTGATGAAGTTCATCAAAGGTAAGGGAACATTTATCAAGTATTTTCTGATTTCTGTTGACTCCAACATGGCAGCTAATTTGGCTTCTGTTCTGAGCGCCGTCTCAGATTTTTGCATGGGTTGCTTTTTTTGAAATCTGACACAGCGGTTGCATTAAGGAGAAGTATATCTATAATTCCATGTGTATAACTTGTATTATCCTCTACATTTATTTCTGTTGAAACGATGTGGCTATGCAAAATCACTTGATGTTTTTGGAACTAGTGAATCTAATAAGCCAATGTAAACTCAGATTCTTTGATATAAATATGAACTTTATCAAACAAAACATGCATGTATTGTGTAACATGAAGTCCTATGAGTGTCATCTGATGAAGATAATTCAAGGTTAGTGATTCATTTTATCTCTATTTCTGCTTTTTGTGAATGCTATATTTCGCTGGAAAATGGCTGTGCTTATTGTGGTTTGGTGGAGACCTAACATAATCGTTTGTAGTGCTTTTGCTGAAAAGCATATTTGAAATCGGACACTTTGGTGGGATTAACAACGAGAATAGCTTTAAAATGGTATGAGACACATGTATGTTTGAGGAATGTTAATTATGAGATTTTTGATGTTTTGAAAATGACGCCCTACACTTTGACTGGCTGTTGTCAAATTGCTCCTGTTAACGGGATTGCAAACATAAGAAGTTAATGATCTACTGGAGAACCATTTGGGGTTTAAGTATAACTTATGTATGAGTGAAGCTTTAAGTGAGAGGTTTAACGCTTTAATATTTAATCATTTTAGCCAAACTTATATTCATTATATAAATAGGCACGTTTAATTTTGTCTGGTTTAGCATTCCAAATTAAATAAAATATGTTTTGCTCATATCATTTAAAAACGAGTCGTCTGGTGTAGGCTGTGCCATTAGTAAGTAAGTAAACTGTGATTGGACCAAAGAGTTAATCAATGCGATTTTTCCATAAATAGACAAGTATTTACCTTTCCATGGTTGCAGAATCTTATCTATTTTTGCTAACTTTCAATTTTAATTAATTGTGGTAAGTTAATGTATATTTTTTGAGATGTGAATACCAAGTATGTCTACTTCACCATTCGCCCATTTTATTGGTAAACTACAAGGTAGTATAAACACTATATTTTTTAAATGATCCAATACGTAATATGGTACACTTGTCATAATTAGGTTTTAGTACAGAGAGGCTAGATAAGTGATCAAGATCTTCAATGAGACTGTGCAGGGACCCAGACTGCTGACTAGAGTCATCGGCATACATTGACACTTTTGTATTTATCACCTGGATTTCTAACTCCTTGATGTTCTTGTTGGATCAAATTTTAATTGCTAGTATTTCAATGGCCATAATAAATAGATATGGAGACAACGGACAGCCTTGTTTTACTCCTCTTAAAAGCGCAATACTTTCTGAGAAGTTACCATTATTTACTATTTTACATCTGGGGTTGCTGTACATAACTTTAACCCATTGTGTAAGTGATTCACCAAAATTAAAGTAATCGAGGCATTTATATATAAATTCTAGTTGTACTCAAACACCTTTTTCAAAATCTGCTATGAAGACTAGGCCTGGTTACTTCGATGTTTCATAATGTTCAATTGTTTCAAGTAATTGTCGTATATTATCTCCAACGTGCTTGCTACTTTGTAGTTAACATTTTAATTGAGAACGTTTTTGGGACAGTATTTCCATCTTCCAGAATACTGTTTTCATTAGCGTCATCGCTAACGGCTAAAGAAAGTTGCAGATCCCCGCAGCGCACACACACAGACAGGAGCACTCTTGTTGCCTCTTCGGAAAGTTGCAGGAAATATGAAATCACTCGCATTCTGTTCACGTCTTATGATAAACTTGGACAAATGAATAAATGTTTAATACATTTAGTTGATTCCCTAATAAGGTCAAAACATTTATTTATATTGTTGAATTACGTTTTAATGCCTGGATTCCGTGAGGGTTCTAATGATCATGTTGTGGTACAGCAACACTGGAATGGAAACCTAGGAAATCCTTTGGTTTACTTGTCCTGAACGTATAAGCACGTTGCCCACAGAAACACACTGGGCTTATTTTGGACAGAGTATAACCTCTCCCTTCGCCTCTTCCTCTCTGCTGGGTTTCCCTGTCACCGCTCACTTTGTGACTGACAGGTGCTATCAAAAGATCACCTAGAAGACGGACATCGTTCATCCGAGCGGGAGAGGACTCGACGGACTAGGGAATTGAATCTTTTAAATGAAAAGTAGCCTAGTTAATATGAAGTGGAAGATGTAACCGGTTGAAAATGAGTCTGTAACCGGCTGACTAGCCGACAGCTGGCACTAATGTAAAACATTTGTAAGTGTGTGTGTGTGTACATGTGGCCAGTCAGGCTGTGACCCCACAGTGGAATGTTGTGACTCATTGGGACAAAAACATTTTGTGAATTAAGCCAACTGTCATTACTGACACACACATATACACACACACACACATACATACTAACACACACAAAACTACTAACCCACACTAACCTTCATTTCAAACTAAACAACCTACCTTCAACTCTCTCTGTCTCTCTGTTTCTGTCTCTCTCTTTCTCTCTGTATCTATCTCTCTCTGTTTCTGTCTCTCCCTCTCTCTCTCTCTCTCTGAGTCTCTCTCTCTCTCTGTGTATCTGTCTCTCTCGCTCTGTGTATCTGTCTCTCTCCGAGTCTCTCTCTCTGTGTGTTTCTGTCTCTCTCTCGCTCTGTGTATCTGTCTCTCTCTGAGTCTCTCAATTCTCAATTCAAGGGCTTTATTGGCATGGGAAACATGTGTTAACATTGCCAAAGCAAGTGAGGTAGATAATATATAAAGTGAATATATAAAGTGAAATAAACAATAAAAATTAACAGTAAACATTACACATACAGAAGTTTCAAAACAATAAAGACATTACAAATGTCATATTATATATATATATATACAGTGTTTTAACAATGTACAAATGGTTAAAGGACACGAGATAAAATAAATAAGCATAAATATGGGTTGTATTTACAATGGTGTGTGTTCTTCACTGGTTGCCCTTTTCTCGTGGCAACAGGTCACACATCTTGCTGCTGTGATTGCACACTGTGGAATTTCACCCAGTAGATATGGGAGTTTTTCAAAATTGGATTTGTTTTCGAATTCTTTGTGGATCTGTGTAATCTGAGGGAAATATGTCTCTCTAATATGGTCATACATTGGGCAGGAGCTTAGGAAGTGCAGCTCAGTTTCCACCTCATTTTGTGGGCAGTGAGCACATAGCCTGTCTTCTCTTGAGAGCCATGTCTGCCTACGGCGGCCTTTCTCAATAGCAAGGCTATGCTCACTGAGTCTGTACATAGTCAAAGATTTCCCTAATTTTGGGTCAGTCACAGTGGTCAGGTATTCTGCCGCTGTGTACTCTCTGTGTAGAGCCAAATAGCATTCTAGTTTGCGCTGTTTTTTTGTTAATTCTTTCCAATGTGTCAAGTAATTATCTTTTTGTTTTCTCATGATTTGGTTGGGTCTAATTGTGCTGCTGTCCTGGGGCTCTGTAGGGTGTGTTTGTGTTTGTGTTTGTGAACAGAGCCCCAGGACCAGCTTGCTTAGGGGACTCTTTTCCAGGTTCATCTCTCTGTAGGTGATGGCTTTGTTATGGAAGGTTTGGGAATCGCTTCCTTTTAGGTGGTTATAGAATTTAACGGCTCTTTTCTGGATTTTGATCATTAGTGGGTATCGGCCTAATTCTGCTCTGCATGCATTATTTGGTGTTCTACGTTGTACACGGAGGATATTTTTGCAGAATTCTGTGTGCAGTCTCAATTTGGTGTTTGTCCCATTTTGTGAAGTCTTGGTTGGTGAGCGGACCCCAGACCTCACAACCATAAAGGGCAATGGGCTCTATGACTGATTCAAGTATTTTTAGCCAAATCCTAATTGGTATGTTGAAATTTATGTTCCTTTTGATGGCATAGAATGCCCTTCTTGCTTTGTCTCTCAGACCGTTCACAGCTTTGTGGAAGTTACCTGTGGCGCTGATGTTTAGGCCAAGGTATGTATAGTTTTTTGTGTGCTCTAGGGCAACAGTGTCTAGATAGAATTTGTATTTGTGGTCCTGGTGACTGGACCTTTTTTGGAACACCATTATTTTGGTCTTACTGAGATTTACTGTCAGGGCCCAGGTCTGACAGAATCTGTGCAGAAGATCTAGGTGCTGCTGTAGGCCCTCCTTGGTTGGTGACAGAAGCACCAGATCATCAGCAAACAGCAGACATTTGACTTCGGATTCTAGTAGGGTGAGGCCGGGTGCTGCAGACTTTTCTAGTGCCCGTGCCAATTCGTTGATATATATGTTGAAGAGGGTGGGGCTTAAGCTGCATCCCTGTCTCACCCCCACGACCCTGTGTGAAGAAATGTGTGTGTTTTTTGCCAATTTTAACCTCACACTTGTTGTTTGTGTACATGGATTTTATAATGTCATATGTTTTACCCCCAACACCACTTTCCATCAGTTTGTATAGCAGACCCTCATGCCAAATTGAGTCGAAGGCTTTTTTGAAATCAACAAAGCATGAGAAGACTTTGCCTTTGTTTTGGTTTGTTTGGTTGTCGATTAGGGTGTGCAGGGTGAATCTGTTGTACGGTAATTTGGTAAAAAGCCCATTTGACATTTGCTCAGTGCATTGTTTTCATTGAGGAAATGTACGAGTCTGCTGTTAATGATAATGCAGAGGATTTTCCCAAGTTACTGTTGACGCATATTCCACGGTAGTTATTGGGGTCAAATTTGTCTCCACTTTTGTGGATTGGGGTGATCAGTCCTTGGTTCCAAATATTGGGGAAGATGCCAGAGCTAAGGATGATGTTAAAGAGTTTTAGTATAGCCAATTGGAATTTGTTGTCTGTATATTTGATCATTTCTTTGAGGATACCATCAACACCACAGGCCTTTTGGGGTTGGAGGGTTTTTATTTTGTCCTGTAACTCATTCAATGTAATTGGAGAATCCAGTGGGTTCTGGTAGTCTTTAATAGTTGATTCTAAGATCTGTATTTGATCATGTATATGTTTTTGCTCTATATTCTTTGTTATAGAGCCAAAAAGATTGGAGAAGTGGTTTACCCATACATCTCCATTTTGGATAGATAATTCTTCGTGTTGTTGTTTGTTTAGTGTTTTTCAATTTTCCCAGAAGTGGTTAGAGTCTATGGATTCTTCAATTACATTGAGCTGATTTCTGACATGCTGTTCCTTCTTTTTCCGTAGTGTATTTCTGTATTGTTTTAGTGATTCACCATAGTGAAGGCGTAGACTCAGGTTTTCCGGGTTTCTATGTTTTTGGTTGGACAGGTTTCTCAATTTCTTTCTTAGATTTTTGCATTCTTCATCAAACCATTTGTCATTGTTGTTAATTTTCTTCGGGTTTTCTATTTGAGATTTTTAGATTTGATAGGGAAGCTGAGAGGTCAAATATACTGTTGAGATTTTCTACTGCCAAATTTACACCTTCACTATTACAGTGGAACGTTTTACCCAGGAAATTGTCTAAAAGGGATTGAATTTGTTGTTGCCTAATTGTTTTTTGGTAGGTTTCCAAACTGCATTCCTTCCATCTATAGCATTTCTTAATGTTACTCAGTTCCTTTGGCTTTGATGCCTCATGATTGAGTATTGCTCTGTTTAAGTAGACTGTGATTTTGCTGTGGTCTTATAGGGGTGTCAGTGGGCTGACTGTCAACGCTCTGAGAGACTCTGGGTTGAGGTCAGTGATAAAGTAGTCTACAGTACTACTGCCAAGAGATGAGCTATAGGTGTACCTACCATAGGAGTCCCCTCGAAGCCTACCATTGACTATGTACAGACCCAGCGTGCGACAGAGCTGCAGGAGTTGTGACCCGTTTTTGTTGGTTATGTTGTCATAGTTGTGCCTAGGGGGGTATATGTGGGAGGGAATGCTGTCACCTCTCTCTCTCTCTCTCTCTCTCTGTGTTTCTGTCTCTCTCTCTCTCTCTCTGTGTATCTGTCTTTCTCTGAGTCTCTCTCTGTGTCTGTCTCTGTGTCTCTGTCTCTCTCTGTCTCTCTCTCTGTGTCTTTCTCTGTCCCTCTCTGTCTCTCTCTCTCTGTCTCCCTCTCTCTGTCACTGTCTCGCTCTCTCTGTCCCTCTCTGTCTCCCTCTCTCTGTCACTGTCTCGCTCTCTCTGTTTCTCTCTCCCTCTCTCTCTCTCTCTGTCTCTCTCTCTCTGTCTCTGTCTCGCTCTCTCTGTCTGTCCAAGGAACAAGCAGACTTCATGGTGCCAAAGAAGGCGAGAGGCGTGGCCCTCCCCTCAGGACAAATTACACATGCAAATTACACACACTCCTGCTCCTGTTCCTCAGGTTTCATCTCGTAGCTGATTGGTCGATGCCAACGCCAAACAGCCAATCATGGTGGGTCGTTGTGTTTGAATGTGGGTGGAAGTTAAGAATGTACGGTCCCTGTCAGATAGAGGGAGGCAGTAATCCATCTATAATGTAATTTCATCATGTAGTCTATTGTTGTTTTGTCTGAGTGAGAGTGCCAGTGACAATACGAAAGGGTTGTTGATGTTACTGTGTAGATTAAACAAGCACGCTCATTAAATAAAGAAAAAACTATTAAGTGGTTTGACCAGAAGTGAGAGACACAGAGATGGTAAGTGGTGAAAGAAGAGACAGAGTGGTCATATGTCTGTCTATATCTCTCTGTCTGCCTCTATCTCTCTGTTATCTCTGTCTGTCTATATCTCTGTCTATCTCTCTGGATATTATGGACAGGTCATTATGGACATGACATTATGGACATGACATTATGGACATGACATTATGGACAGGACATTATGGACAGGATATTATGGACAGGACATTATGGAAAGGACATTATGGACAGGACATTATGGACAGGATATTATGGACATGACATTAGGGGCAGGACATTAGGGGCAGGACATTAGGGGCAGGACATTATGGACAGGACATTATGGACAGGACATTATGGACAGGACATTATGGACAGGATATTATGGACAGGATATTATGGACAGGGTATTATGGACGGGGTATTATGGACAGGACATTACGGACAGGGTATTACAGACAGGATTTTACAGACAGGATATTATGGACAGGATGTTACGGACAGGATATTACAGACAGGATTTTACAGACAGGATATTATGGACAGGATGTTATGGACAGGATATTATGGACAGGATATTATGGACAGGACATTATGGACAGGATATTATGGACAGGATATTATGGACAGGACATTATGGACAGGACATTATGGACAGGACATTATGGACAGGACATTATGGACAGGATATTATGGACAGGACATTATGGACAGGACATTATGGACAGGATATTAGGGGCAGGACATTATGGACAGGACATTATGGACAGGATATTATGGACAGGACATTATGGACAGGACATATGGACAGGACATTATGGGCAGGATATTATGGACAGGACATTATGGACAGGATATTAGGGGCAGGACATTATGGACAGGACATTATGGACAGGATATTAGGGGCAGGACATTATGGACAGGACATTATGGACAGGATATTATGGACAGGATATTATGGACAGGATATTATGGACAGGACATTATGGACAGGATATTATGGACAGGATATTATGGACAGGATATTATGGACAGGACATTATGGACAGGACATTATGGACAGGATATTATGGACAGGATATTATGGACAGGGTATTATGGACAGGATATTATGGACAGGATATTATGGACAGGACATTATGGACAGGACATTATGGACAGGACATTATGGACAGGACATTGTTTGTTGTTGTGTTCACTTAATCTCACTGGATTAAACATCTGTTGGACGTAGTTTTAGGCCTCTAGTTTACCTAACACAGTGGTAATTCTAAGCACAATGCAGTAGTGCTATAGGTTCAGGGGTGTGCCTTTTATCTTTCACCGTTATCGGCGCATCTGCTGGTGTTGGCGCGAGAGGGCTGGGTATTTAATGGATCAACAAGTTGTGTCGAGAATTGGCCCCTCACTGGGCCAATCAGAACGTGATCCATGGCCCCTCACTGGGCCAATCAGAACGTGATCCATGGCCCCTCACTGGGACAATCAGAACGTGATCCATGGCCCCTCACTGGGCCAATCAGAACGTGATCCATGGCCCCTCACTGGGCCAATCAGAACGTGATCCATGGCCCCTCACTGGGCCAATCAGAATGTGATCCATGGCCCCTCACTGGGCCAATCACAACGTGATCCATGGCCCCTCACTGGGCCAATCACAACGTGATCCATGGATCCCCCTCACTGGGCCAATCAGAACGTGATCCATGGCCCCTCACTGGGCCAATCAGAACGTGATCCATGGCCCCTCACTGGGCCAATCAGAACGTGATCCATGGCCCCTCACTGGGCCAATCACTGGGCCAAACGTGATCCATGGCCCCTCACTGGGCCAATCAGGACGTGATCCATGGCCCCTCACTGGGCCAATCAGAACGTGATCCATGGCCCCTCACTGGGCCAATCAGAACGTGATCCATGGCCCCTCACTGGGCCAATCAGAACGTGATCCATGGCCCCTCACTGGGCCAATCAGAACGTGATCCATGGCCCCTCACTGGGCCAATCAGAACGTGATCCATGGCCCCTCACTGGGCCAATCAGGACGTGATCCATGGCCCCTCACTGGGCCAATCAGAACGTGATCCATGGCCCCTCACTGGGCCAATCAGGACGTGATCCATGTCGGAACATGTGGTTGCTTTAAATGGTGTATTTACGGTCTTTTATGTATTACCTTGGAACCTCAACTTCAATTCCAATGTTAGTCCACTTTAGTTTGTTAAATGGCTTCCAGAAACAAAATAACAAAATGTAGACCTATCTGTGCTAAATACGTCAACTTGAACCCATTTGCAGTCCACATTGTTCTAAGTAATTGTATGTCTTCAATAGCATTCACACTGATATAGAGGCTAGGCCTACTGTAAATTATATTATGGTTGAGCATGGACATGCCAAACATAGTCAATAAGCAAGATTACATTCATTACTTTAAGCCCTAAAAATAGAACGAATAATTATTGTCTAATTCTAAACAAAACTAAACAACAATTTGTTTTAAATAGGCTATGTCACAATTACAGGCACCATCATTTCCCCCCGTGGACATATAATATTACAACAATGAAGACTATGGAGGGGTTTTACACACATCCAAACTTTAAACAGTAGCTGGACAAAGATCCTATATAAAGAGAAAGAGAGAATGTCCACAGTTATAGTGCTCCCCAATAGGTCTGTGTTTCATCAACCTAATCGGAAACATTTTTTACAGATCAGATCACATTCAAACATCTCCAGAAGTTGCATTACGAGCTCGCCACGGTTGTTGTCAACATAAAACCAGGAAGGTGAATCATTCTAAAAAAGTTTGGTCGTAATAAAATTAAACAAATATCACAACTTCTTCTTTTAACAACAATAAATACTAGAGATGCGCGATATATCGGTAAACATATCGGAATCGGGCGATATTAGCTAAAAAATGCCAACATTGGCCTGATGTCTAGTTTAACGGCGATGTGTAAAACCGATATCAAAGCTGACGTGCATACCTGTATAACGTAGGTAGATGAGGTACATACATGTATAATGTAGGTAGATGAGGTACATACCTGTATAATGTAGGTAGATGAGGTACATACCTGTATAACGTAGGTAGATGAGGTACATACCTGTATAATGTAGGTAGATGAGGTACATACCTGTATAACGTAGGTAGATGAGGTACATACCTGTATAACGTAGGTAGATGAGGTACATACCTGTATAACGTAGGTAGATGAGGTACATACCTGTATAATGTAGGTAGATGAGGTACATACCTGTATAACGTAGGTAGATGAGGTACATACCTGTATAATGTAGGTAGATGAGGTACATACCTGTATAACGTAGGTAGATGAGGTACATACCTGTATAATGTAGGTAGATGAGGTACATACCTGTATAACGTAGGTAGATGAGGTACATACCTGCATAACGTAGGTAGATGAGGTACATACCTGTATAATGTAGGTAGATGAGGTACATACCTGTATAATGTAGGTAGATGAGGTACATAACTGTATAATGTAGGTAGATGAGGTACATACCTGTATAATGTAGGTAGATGAGGTTCATACCTGTATAATGTAGGTAGATGAGGTTCATACCTGTGTAACATAGGTAGATGAGGTACATACCTGTATATTGTAGGTAGATGAGGTACATACCTGTATAACGTAGGTAGATGAGGTACATACCTGTATAACGTAGGTAGATGAGGTACATACCTGTATAATGTAGGTAGATGAGGTTCATACCTGTATAACGTAGATAGATGAGGTACAAACCTGTATAATGTAGGTAGATGAGGTACATACCTGTATAACGTAGGTAGATGAGGTACAAACCTGTATAATGTAGGTAGATGAGGTACATACCTGTATAACGTAGGTAGATGAGGTACATACCTGTATAACGTAGGTAGATGAGGTACATACCTGTATAACGTAGGTAGATGAGGTTCATACCTGTGTAACATAGGTAGATGAGGTACATACCTGTATATTGTAGGTAGATGAGGTACATACCTGTATAACGTAGGTAGATGAGGTACATACCTGTATAACGTATGTAGATGAGGTACATACCTGTATAACGTATGTAGATGAGGTACATACCTGTATAACGTAGGTAGATGAGGTACATACCTGTATAACATATGTAGATGAGGTACATACCTGTATAACGTATGTAGATGAGGTACATACCTGTATAACGTAGGTAGATGAGGTACATACCTGTATAATGTGGGTAGATGAGGTACATACCTGTACAACGTATGTAGATGAGGTACATACCTGTATAACGTATGTAGATGAGGTACATACCTGTATAACGTAGGTAGATGACGGAATGATGCCACGAAACAGACAGCGCTACACGTGCAACACAGCATTCCTAACCTGGCCCACAATGTCTGCTGTGTTGATGGAGCAGTCAACAAGTCCAGCAGTCATGTGAAAGAGTAAGAACATTTCAACGCAAAAGACTAATTCCATTAACGCTGATTGCCCTTGACGATCAACCGTTCTCTATCGTCGGTGATGTTGGCTTTCGCCGACTGGTCGAGCCCCGGTACACACTGCCAAGTAGGTATTTTTCAGACTCTTTCAGCTCCAAGATAATGGGATTCATTGCCTTTGACAATCAATCGTTCTCTGTCGTGGATGATGTTGGCTTTCACCAACTGGTCGAGCACCTCAAGCCCCGGTACACACTACCAAGTAGGTATTTTTCAGACGTTGCCCTACTGGAGTTGCACAGTATTGTTGAAACACACATCCATGAGCTACTTGCTACGGGAGTCACTGCTATTAGCTTCATGACTGACATTTGGACAAGCGATGTCAGCCCCATGAGCATGCTGAGTCTGACAGCACAGTGGGTTGACAAGGATTTAGTACTGAGGAAAGCCGTTATTGCGATGCCCAAGAATGTGCTGGTCGTCATACCGCTGCTGCCATTAAAATGGCATTTGAGAACATGTTTGAAACATGAACACACCATCCTAGCGCCATTCGACCATCTGACTGGAGAAATAAACTCATGAACAGCGTCTGCAGCAGACGTGATACCCTCTGTCATGGCCCTGTCATGGTATTGAAATGCCTGCTCAACAAAACTGCCGAACACAGAACGTCGGGTTAACTTGGAAAAGTACTCCACTCGAGGCGGTGAACAAGCGATTCGGTGGCATTCTCTCTGAGCCTCTTTACTGTGTCGTCACCATGCTCGATGTAAGGTACAAGGACCACTACTTCTTTAACAGGCATTCTCTCTGAGCCTCTTTACTGTGTCGTCACCATGCTCGATGTTAGGTACAAAGACCACTACTTCTTTAACAGGCATTCTCTCTGAGCCTCTTTACTGTGTCGTCACCATGCTCGATGTAAGGTACAAGGACCACTACTTCTTTAACAGGCATTCTCTCTGAGCCTCTTTACTGTGTCCTCACCATGCTCGATGTAAGGTACAAGGACCACTACTTCTTTAACAGGCATTCTCTCTGAGCCTCTTTACTGTGTCGTTACCATGCTCGATGTTAGGTACAAAGACCACTACTTCTTTAACAGGCATTCTCTCTGAGCCTCTTTACTGTGTCGTCACCATGCTCGATGTTAGGTACAAAGACCACTACTTCTTTAACAGGCATTCTCTCTGAGCCTCTTTACTGTGTCGTCACCATGCTCGATGTTAGGTACAAGGACCACTACTTCTTTAACAGGCATTCTCTCTGAGCCTCTTTACTGTGCCGTCACCATGCTCGATGTTAGGTACAAAGACCACTACTTCTTTAACAGGCATTCTCTCTGAGCCTCTTTACGGTGTCGTCACCATGCTCGATGTTAGGTACAAAGACCACTACTTCTTTAACAGGCATTCTCTCTGAGCCTCTTTACTGTGTCGTCACCATGCTCGATGTTAGGTACAAAGACCACTACTTCTTTAACAGGCATTCTCTCTGAGCCTCTTTACTGTGTCGTCACCATGCTCGATGTTAGGTACAAGGACCACTACTTCTTTAACAGGCATTCTCTCTGAGCCTCTTTACTGTGTCGTCACCATGCTCGATGTTAGGTACAAAGACCACTACTTCTTTAACAGGCATTCTCTCTGAGCCTCTTTACGGTGTCACCACCATGCTCGATGTTAGGTACAAGGACCACTACTTCTTTAACAGGCATTCTCTCTGAGCCTCTTTACTGTGTCGTCACCATGCTCGATGTTAGGTACAAGGACCACTACTTCTTTAACAGGCATTCTCTCTGAGCCTCTTTACTGTGTCGTCACCATGCTCGATGTTAGGTACAAAGACCACTACTTCTTTAACAGGCATTCTCTCTGAGCCTCTTTACTGTGTCGTCACCATGCTCGATGTTAGGTACAAGGACCACTACTTCTTTAACAGGCATTCTCTCTGAGCCTCTTTACTGTGTCGTCACCATGCTCGATGTTAGGTACAAAGACCACTACTTCTTTAACAGGCATTCTCTCTGAGCCTCTTTACTGTGTCGTCACCATGCTCGATGTTAGGTACAAGGACCACTACTTCGATGCAGACAAGACACTTGACACTTATTTTTCTTAAAACTGCATTGTTGGTTAAGGGCTTGTATTCAGCATTTCCCTGTAAATTCTACACCTGTTGTATTCAGCATTTCCCTGTAAATTCTACACCTGTTGTATTCAGCATTTCCCTGTAAATTCTACACCTGTTGTATTCAGCATTTCCCTGTAAATTCTACACCTGTTGTATTCAGCATTTCCCTGTAAGTTCTACACCTGTTGTATTTGGCGCATGAGCCAAATACAATTTGATTTGAGTTGATCTTAACGAGGGGGGCCTCCTCCCCTACATCCCTGACTATATAACCTTACTAAACCTGTCACCTTACTCGTTATTAACACTGACTATTTAACCTTACTAAGCCTGTCACTGGGCCAGAACAACCACAAGGAATGTGTCATCAGCACTGTGGTGACTGATGTTATAATCATTAAATGTCCTCCCCCTCTCTCTCTCTCTCTCTCTCTCTCTCTCTCTCTCTCTTGTCCTTCCTCCTCTCTCTCTCTCTCTCTCTCTCTCTCTCTCTCTCCCTCTCTTGTCCTTCCTCCTCTGTCTCTCTCTCTCTCTCTCTCTCTCTCTCTCTCTCTCTCTCTCCCTCTCTTGTCCTTCCTCCTCTCTCTCTCTCTCTCTCTCTCTCTCTCTCTCTCTCTCTCCCTCCCTTCCTCCTCTGTCCTTCCTCCTCTGTCTCTCTCTCTCTCTCTCTCTCTCTCTCTCTCTCTCTCTCTTGTCCTTCCTCCTCTCTCTCTCTCTCTCTCTCTCTCTCTCTCTCTCTCTCTCTCTCCTCTCTCTCTCTCTCTCTCTCTCTCTCTCTCTCTCTCTCTCTCTTTGTATTGGAGTAGTCCACATTCACCTCAGAGATTACATATATCAGTGTTTCTTAATCCTGGTCCTGCACATTTTGTTTTTTGTCCTAGCACTACACACCTGATTCCACTAATCCGAGGCTTGATGTGCTAAGGAGGAGGGGGAAGAGGAGAAGGAGGAAGGGGAAGAGGAGGAAGAAGAGGGCAGGGAAGAGGTAGAAGAGGAGGAGGGGGATGAAAGGGGGAAGATGAGAAGGAGGAAGGGGAAGGGGAAGAGGAGGAGGGGGAAGAGGAGAAAAGGAGGAAGAGGAGGATGGGGAAGAGGTAGAAGAGGAGGAGCGGGAAGAGGAGAAAGAGGAGGGGGGAGCCGAGGAAGGGGAGGAAGAAAAAGACGAGGAGGAGGAAGAAGAGGAGGACAAGAGGGAGGAGGCAGAAGAGATTGAGAAAGAGGAGGATGGGAAGTAGGATGAGGAGGAGGAGAAGGAGATGGTGCCGGAGGAAGAGGAGGAGGATGAGAAGGAGATGGTGCAGGAGGAGGTGTTGCAGGAGGAGGAGAAGGAGGAGGATGAGAAGGAGGTGGTGCGGGAGGAAAAAGAGAAGGAGGTGGTTCAGGATGAGGAGGAGAAGGAGGTGGTGCAGGTGGAAGAGGAGGAGGATGAGAAGGAGGTGGTGCAGGAGGAAGAGGATGAGGATGAAAGAAGGAGGTGGTGCAGGAGGAAGAGGATGAGAAGGATGTGGTGCAGGAGGAAGAGGAGGAGGAGGAGAAGGAGGTGGTTCAGGAGGAAGAGGAGGAGGATGAGGTGGTGCAGGAGGAAGAAGAGGAGAGGAGGTGGTGCAGGAGGAAGAGGAGGAGGATGAGAAGGAGGTGGTGCAGGAAGAAGAGGAGGAGGATGAGAAGGAGGTGGTGCAGGAAGAAGAGGAGGAGGATGAGAAGGAGATGGTGCAGGAGGAGGTGTTGCAGGAGGAGGAGAAGGAGGAGGATGAGAAGGAGGTGGTGCGGGAGGAAAAAGAGAAGGAGGTGGTTCAGGATGAGGAGGAGAAGGAGGTGGTGCAGGTGGAAGAGGAGGAGGATGAGAAGGAGGTGGTGCAGGAGGAAGAGGATGAGAAGGAGGTGGTGCAGGAGGAAGAGGATGAGAAGGAGGTGGTGCAGGAGGAAGAGGAGGAGGAGGAGAAGGAGGTGGTTCAGGAGGAAGAGGAGGAGGATGAGGTGGTGCAGGAGGAAGAAGAGGAGAGGAGGTGGTGCAGGAGGAAGAGGAGGAGGATGAGAAGGAGGTGGTGCAGGAAGAAGAGGAGGAGGATGAGAAGGAGGTGGTGCAGGAAGAAGAGGAGGAGGATGAGAAGGAGGTGGTGCAGGAGGAAGAGGAGGAGGATGAGAAGGAGGTGGTGCAGGAGGAAGAGGAGGTGGTGCAGGAGGAAGAGGAGGAGGATGAGAAGGAGGTGGTGGACGAGGTAACAAAGAAAAGGAGATAATAAAGGGTGAAGGAAGAAATTACATGTATGGCTGACAGACTGGTATGGATGACTGACTGGTATGGCTGACTGACATGTATGGCTGACTGACATGTATGGCTGACTGAGTGGTATGGGGCTGATTGACTGGTATGGGGCTGACTGACTGGTATGGCTGACAGACTGGTATGGATGACAGACTGGTATGGCTGACAGACTGGTATGGGGCTGACTGACTGGTATGGATGACAGACTGGTATGGCTGACTGACTGGTATGGGGCTGACTGACTGGTTTGGCTGACTGACTGATATGGATGACAGACTGGTCTGGATGACAGACTGGTATGGCTGACAGACTGGTATGGCTGACAGACTGGTATGGCTGACTGACTGGTATGGGGCTGACTGACTGGTATGGCTGACTGACTGGTATGGCTGACAGACTGGTATGGCTGACAGGCTGGTATGGCTGACTGACTGGTATGGCTGACTGACATGTATGGCTGACTGGTATGGGGCTGACAGACTGGTATGGCTGACTGACTGGTATGGGGCTGACTGACTGGTATGGGGCTGACTGACTGGTATGGGGCTGACTGACTGGTATGGCTGACTGACTGGTATGGCTGACAGACTGGTATGGCTGACAGACTGGTATGGCTGACAGACTGGTATGGCTGACAGACTGGTATGGGGCTGACTGACTGGTATGGCTGACAGACTGGTATGGCTGACTGACAGGTATGGCTGACTGACTGGTATGGCTGACAGACTGGTATGGCTGACAGACTGCAGCGGGACTGTCTTTGTTCCCCCTCTGCGAGCAGAGCTCAGTTGGCCCAGTTAGCCCAGTTTGACCAGTTAGCCTCTGCAACGGTGCCCTCTGCTGTTCACTGGAGATAAGCTTTCACTCAGGATTTTAAAATCAACAATACTATATTACTGATTGCATTGAATTTAGTGTTGTATGTGTATGCGTGGTGCATGGTGAGTGTGTGTACTTTGAGTTGGCGTGAACACACATACACAGATACATCATTTAGTTATGTAATAAAACACAGTGCATTCGGAAAGTCCTCAGACCCCTTGACTTCTTCAGCTTTACTCTACAATCCTCATCAATCTACACACAATACCCCATAATGACAAAGCAAAATGTATAAAACATGTTTTTTAAACCACAGATATACATTATTTACACAAGTATTCAGACCTTTTGCTATGAGACTCAAAATTAAGCATCCTGTTTCCATTGATCATCCTTGAGATGTTTCTACAACTTGATTGGAGTCCACCTGTGGTAAATTCAATTGATTGTACATGATTAGGAAAGGCTGTCTATATAAGGTCCTACAGTTGACAGGACATATCAGAGCAAAAACCAAGCCATGAGTTTGAAGGAATTGTCAGTAGAGCTCCGAGACAGGATTGTGACGAGGCTCAGATCTGGGGAAGGGTACCAAAACATTCCTGCAGCATTGAAGGTCCCCAAGCACACAGTGGCCTCCATTATTCTTAAATGGAAGAAGTTTGGAACCACCAAGACTCTTCCTACCAGAGAAAAATAGGCTGGCGACACCGACAAAAGCACCAGAGGAAAGAAACTACCCCGTTGGTGAATTCTCATCTGAGTTTAGAAGTGCAACTAAAGCACAAAATGTGTCGAGCAGAAATAAAAATACGAATCATTTTAGATGTGTGTTTACAAAACACAGCAATATATTTCTTATACGTTGTATCTTTTTTTTTGCTGTGTGAAAAACGCAGAATGATGTGTTAACACAATCCCTAGTTTAACTTGCTATCTAAGTAAGTGGCTGAATTAAAGTGGCATCATATTGTGTTAGCTTTCTGCCCTGTTCGAGAAGGCAAAGCCCTTTGGATGAGTTATTTGTACAGCTGACACTGGCATCTTGATTTCCTTGTGTTTTTTGTGTGTCCTCTCCGTTCTCGGCCCGGCTGCTCCTCTCGTCTCTTCTCCAAGCAGGTCAGACGGGCCCGGCTGCTCCTCTAGTCTCTTCTCCAAGCAGGTCAGACGGGCCCGGCTGCTCCTCCCGTCTGTTCTCCAAGCAGGTCAGACGGGCCCGGCTGCTCCTCCCGTCTGTTCTCCAAGCAGGTCAGACGGGCCCGGCTGCTCCTCCCGTCTGTTCTCCAAGCAGGTCAGACGGGCCCGGCTGCTCCTCCCGTCTGTTCTCCAAGCAGGTCAGACGGGCCCGGCTGCTCCTCCCGTCTGTTCTCCAAGCAGGTCAGACGGGCCCGGCTGCTCCTCCCGTCTGTTCTCCAAGCAGGTCAGACGGGCCCGGCTGCTCCTCCCGTCTGTTCTCCAAGCAGGTCAGACGGGCCCGGCTGCTCCTCCGTCTGTTCTCTGTTCTCCGGCTGCTCCTCTCGTCTGTTCTCCAAGCAGGTCAGACGGGGGCTCCTCCCGTCTGTTCTCAAGCAGGTCAGACGGGCCCGGCTGCTCCTCCCGTCTGTTCTCCAAGCAGGTCAGACGGGCCCGGCTGCTCCTCCCGTCTGTTCTCCAAGCAGGTCAGACGGGCCCGGCGCTCCTCCTGTCTGTTCTCCAAGCAGGTCAGACGGGCCCGGCTGCTCCTCCCGTCTGTTCTCCAAGCAGGTCAGACGGGCCCGGCTGCTCCTCTCGTCTGTTCTCCAAGCAGGTCAGGTCTGTTCTCCAAGCAGGTCGGACGGGCCCGGCTGCTCCTCCCGTCTGTTCTCCAAGCAGGTCAGACGGGCCCAGGCTCCTCTCCAAGCAGGTCAGACGGGCCCGGCTGCTCCTCCTGTCTGTTCTCCAAGCAGGTCAGACGGGCCCGGCTGCTCCTCCTGTCTGTTCTCCAAGCAGGTCAGACGGGCCCGGCTGCTCCTCCTGTCTGTTCTCCAAGCAGGTCAGACGGGCCCGGCTGCTCCTCCTGTCTCTTCTCCAAGCAGAGCAGATGGGCCCGTTGTCCTAGCGACTCCAGACTCCACACAGACACGGAGTGCAGACATGCTGCTGGAGAGACATTTACACAATGTGTCTCGTTCACATTCACTTGTAAATGTTCAAACCCACCAGAAATGACATTCGGTAGCGTCTACCTTATATGTATAACTTTATGAGCTTGTCTATGCAATTAGTTTATTTTAGCATATTTAGCTGGCAGCCTCCATTCAAATTCGCTATGACTTGTGCACATTTGGTTAGCATTCTGGTAATAGACGCCCAATGTTATTTTTGTTGCTTTTTGGCACCCACTGTACTACACCAGTAATATTATAACTCTAGGGGTGAGAGGACAGTATGGCGATATGATACTCTGGATACCTCCTAACATGATGTACCCTGCCGTGTATATAGCCCAAGTTATTTTTTACTCATTGTGTATTTTTTCCTTGTGTTATTATTTTTCTATTATTTCTATATTTTCTTTCTCTCTGTGTTGTTAGGCTGACTGAGGGCTGTCACGCTCGTCGTCAGGGTGGAAATTACTGGACCAAGGTGCAGCGTGGTGAGCGTACATTTTCCTTTATTAAGAATGTCGCCAACAAAACCAAGAAACACCAAACACGACCGTGACGCTTACTAGGGCTATACAGGCCAGTAACACAGACAACTACCCACAACTAAGGTGGCAAAACAGGCTGCCTAAGTATGATTCCCAATCAGAGACAACGATAGACAGCTGACTCTGATTGGTAACCACACTGGCCAAAACACACAGAAATACAAAACATAGAATGCCCACCCCACATCACACCCTGACCAAACCAAATAGAGAAATAAAACGTCTCTCTAAGGTCAGGGTGTGACAAGGGCCTATAAGTAAGCATTTCACTGTTAGTCTACACCTGTTGTTTACGAAGCACGTGACAAATAGAATGTGAATTGATTATACCCACTCATAGTAGCCATGTATTAATCTAACAGTACATTTATTGTTGCAGTTGAAGCCTACCGTCCAATGAGGTCTATGGACTCACAATGGCCAACGAGCATTTCGCTCGTTCTGTATCTCAAAGCCATATCAGTTATATTTTTTAAATAGTTGCTATTGAGCTCATAATTGAGAGTTGAGAACAAAACATTATACCTACAGAAAGCTGAGGACATCCTAGTTCCATCGGTTACAACAGGATAGCAGTGATTTCCCAGCAATTGGATTTTAAAATGTAATTCAATCAGAACACTATTCATTCTCCCCAAGCATTTTTTTTCCATGGGAAAAGAGCGAGAGAGTGTCTCACAGCAGCAAGGCCCAGAGAAACAGGGACAGAGCAAACACTTTCATTACACACATCATGGGGATAATGTACTTTACTGTTAGACCAAATCAGTCTGGAGCCCTGCCGTGTTGGCTTTTCACTATAGGAATAGTCTTTAACTCTTGTTTGACTTCAATGAAAAATGACGGCATCTTCACAATCTACAGTAGCCAAGGCTCCTCTCTCTCTAGCCTCCTGTAAAGTAAGGCATCACAATACGAAGCTGTCTGTATGAGGCAGTAATGAGAAGTAGAGTTTCAGTGAGTGTATTGCTGCCAACCCAGATGGCTGAGAGCTGCTATAAAATAAACATCAGACCCTTTCCCTTTCCACTCACAGGCCCTGTCATCCCCTATACGGGTTGAAAATGGCAGATTTTGACATTGACAAGCACCTAAATCGGAATGCAGTGACTGAACAGTATGCGTTAAAAAAAAGATACCGATAACCGATATTTAACATTTTGGCAGCCTTTTAAGCATTCTATTAGAGTTAAATCGTTAACACACACACATGGATGCAGCGGTCTAAGGCACTGCATCTCAGTGCAAGAGGCGTAACTACAGTCCCCGCCCTTGCTGTCTCTGCCTGGCCGGTTCCCCTCTCTCCACTGGGATTCTCTGCCTCTAACCCTATTACAGGGGCTGAGTCACTGGCTTTCTGGTGCTCTTCCATGCCGTCCCTAGGAGGGGTGCGTCACTTGAGTGGGTTGAGTCACCGACGTGGTCTTCCTGTCTGGGTTGGCACCCCCCCCTTGGGTTGTGCCGTGGCGGAGATCTTTGTGGGCTACACTCGGCCTTGTCTCAGGATGGTAAGTTGGTGGTTGAAGATTTCCCTCTAATGGTGTGGGGGCTGTGCTTTGGCAAAGTGGGTGGGGTTATATCCTGCCTGTTTGGCCCTGTCTGGGGGTATCATCGGATGGGGCCACAGTGGGTGGGGTTATATCCTGCCTGTTTGGCCCTGTTTGGGGGTATCATCGGATGGGGCCACAGTGTCTCAGTAAAACTGAGTAAAACATCATCAAAACCTTTTTCTTTCACTTACTGTGCTGTTTCGTTGTTCATTTGTTCAGTCGTTTCATTCTCAACCAGGATTTCTATGGAACGTCGTTTGGGTCTTTCTGTGTCAAATGAGCTTGTTGACCAATCAGGACCTGAATATGACTGCACGTCACATAATAATTCAATTGTGTATTGAACACTATTCCCGAGGAAAAACAATACTGCGTGGATGCTTCGGAGTCTGATAACTCTGAGGAGGACGTTAGGAAAAAATATATTGGGTATTGAGTAGACTTGATACCCCATTTCATTGATCCCCAATCCTTAGGTAAAGCTGTACAGTGCAATATGAATGTCAATACACCCAATAGGCTGACTGGGGAGGTGATTTCACACAGTCACAGTCCCGTGATAAGAGCTACAATGCTAATATTTACATAAACTCTTCACAGTTGTATTCTGTGGGTGTCACCAAGTAGACTGACCCCATTTCATTGCTTCACATTCCAACATTATCTCGTCTAAATTATGGCATGATTCCACCAACTGTAACCTTCTGCATCCCTTTCAAATATGTACTTTTATTTTGAAGGCAAACCACACATTTCACTATTGTGCCAAATCCTTATTGTGGCTAGCTTCACAACACATAACCCAGTCAAGTCGAGACTCACTAGCCAGATGAAGCTAGCTGTCTGCTTATAACGTTAGCTTTGGGCAACAGGGTTAAGTAGCTGGCTAGCTATTTATTTTCATGAACTGAAGTTCAATTTCAATAGGCAAACAACAAGTGGCTACCTAGCTAACACTTAGTCACAAGGATTCCTAAATCATTGCTAAGAATAATGAAAAGGCTGGTTGTATTGGTGCTAGTTGGGTACCAAGCTAAAGGGAGCTACCCCAGAAGTTGCGGTCGAACAAGTAATGCTTTATTTATTACCAAAGCGGTATTGTAAGCACATCGTTCGTGGCCGGTGTTTGTATCTTTTTTTGACACGCAAAGACCCAAACGGCGTTCCATAGTATGTCGTGAAGCTAATAGCAGTGACGCTATTACTGTGTAACTCCGGTAGGGCAACAACTGAAAAATAGCGCACTTGGTAACGTTAGTGTGTACCGGTGCTCAACCAGTCGAGAAAGCCAACATCACCCATGACAGAAAACGGTTGATTGTCAAGGGCAATGAATTCCATTATCTTGGAATTAATGGTAGGAGAGTGTTAGAGATAAAGAGAGAGAGAGAGAGAGAAGGAGTGTGAGAGAGAGAAGGAGAGTGAGAGAGAGAAGGAGAGTGAGAGAGAGAGAAGAGACAGAGTGAGAAGGAGTGTGAGAGAGAGAAGGAGAGTGAGAGAGGAGAGTGAGAGAGAGAGAGAGAGACAGAGTGAGAAGGAGTGTGAGAGAGAGAAGGAGAAGGAGAGAGAGAAGGAGAGAGAGGAGAGAGAGAGAGAGAGACAGAGTGAGAAGGAGTGTGAGAGAGAGAGTGAGAGAGAGAAGGAGAGGAGAGAGAGAGAGAGAGACAGAGTGAGAAGGAGAGTGAGAGAGAGAGAGTGAGAGAGAGAAGGAGTGTGAGAGAGAGAAGGAGAGTGAGAGAGAGAAGGAGTGTGAGAGAGAGAAGGAGAGTGAGAGAGAGAAGGAGTGTGAGAGAGAGAAGGAGAGTGAGAGAGAGAAGGAGTGTGAGAGAGAGAAGGAGAGTGAGAGAGAGAAGGAGAGTGAGAGAGAGAGAGAAAGAGAGACAGAGTGAGAAGGAGTGTGAGAGAGAGAAAGAGAGAAGTGGCAGCTGCTGCTAGTGTGTAATGTGTAATGGTTCAGATTACAGCTGTTCAAATGGAACATCAACAGTGTAGACCGAATAGAACAGAACAAGTTCCATCTTAGAATAGAACCTGTTCTTCCCATTCTACCGTCTCCATAACGACCACATAGTTTTAGGAAGTATGGATGGGACCTGACAGTTACATAAAGCCTTCTAAAGCCTTCTATTATCAGAGCAGATGATCTGCTCACACAGCATCAGCTAAAAACAGACATCACGTCATATCACCATTAGGAACTGGTGTACCGATGGTCCATGTAGCAGGGTACCTTCTACGCTGACGCACACAGGAAGTAAGATAGGACGTTTTGATGCATTGGTTAAGTTATTTTCATGAGTATGGGGCAGGTGGCAGCACAAAGACACACTGTTTCCTGACCCCAGGAAGAGAATATCTGTCGTCATAAAATTAAAAACGGACTGGTATATTTTTTTGATTTCTATGAACACCCGACAATCGATCCCATGACCCTGGCGTTGGCTAGCGTCATGCTCTTATCGACTGATCCACACAGCAGCATATTGACCTGGCTTTGGCCACATCATAGCTTTCACCAGAATGGCCTGTCTGTAGAACTAGACCTACGGCAGGCTGAAGTGAATAGATGATGTACTGCTGTACATTACACTACTGTTTTGTGTGCTGATTGGGTATTGCTACGGTGCTGTAAAGGCTGCGTTTACACAGGCAGCCCAATTGTGATGTTTTTTTTCCACTTTTGACCAATCAGATCAGCTCTTTTGACCATAATTGTGGAAAAAGATCAGAATTGGACTCCGTATGTAAACACAGGCATAGTGTGATCGTGTTATTGATTAGTGTGTACTAGGACAAGATTGAGTCCCTCTGACAGCAGTATGGCCACACAACGGCTGGCGAATGCTAACAAGCAGACAGGCAGACAGCACAGTATGTAAACACAGCCATAGTGTGATAGTGTTATTGATTAGTGTGTACTAGGACAAGATTCCTAGTACATTCAGTCCCTCTGATAGCAGTATGGCCACACAACGACTGGCGAATGCTAACAAGCAGACAGGCAGACAGCACAGTATGTAAACAGCATCAATATGACATACACTTACAAAAAATGGCTTCAATGGGGTTCTATATAGAACCTATTGGTTCTTTGGATGAGATTAAAGAACCATTTACTAAAAAAAGGTTTTATATATATATATATAGATATATATATATATACCCATTGAAGGCAAAGAAACTAGAGGGTTCTATTCCTACCCCAGAGTGTAATGGTAATCCTGTCACATCATTTTTTATTTATTTATTCACCTTTATTTAACCAGGTAGGCTAGTTGAGAACAAGTTCTCATTTACAACTGCGACCTGGCCAAGATAAAGCAAAGCAGTTCGACACATACAACAACACAGAGTTACTCATGGAATAAAACAAACATACAGTCAATAATACAGTAGAAAAATCTATATACAGCATTTGTAAATGAGGTAGGATAAGAGAGGTAAGGCAATAAATAGGCCATGGTGGCGAAGTAATTACAATATAGCAATTAAACACTGGAATGGTAGGATGTGCAGAAGATTATTGTGCAAGTAGAGATACTGGGGTGCAAAGGAGCAGAATAAATAAATACAGTATGGGGATGAGGTAGATTAGAGATGACAGCTAACATTTCATTTTCATTTGTTTCAGCTCTTTTCCACATTTATATCCATATGAATGATGTTGCATGTTTTGGCCCGGTAAGATGAATGGCTAGCTGGTAAGATGAATGGCTAGCTGGTAAGACGAATGGCTAGCTGGTAAGACGAATGGCTAGCTGGTAAGATGAATGGCTAGCTGGTAAGATGAATGGCTAGCTGGTAAGATGAATGGCTAGCTGGTAAGATGAATGGCTAGCTGGTAAGAGCGAATGGCTAGCTGGTAAGAGAATGGCTGGCTGGTAAGATGAATGGCTGGCTGGTAAGATGAATGGCTAGCTGGTAAGATGAATGGCTAGCTGGTAAGACGAATGGCTAGCTGGTAAGATGAATGGCTAGCTGGTAAGACGAATGGCTAGCTGGTACGAATGGAGCTGGTAAGATGAATGGCTAGCTGGTAAGATGAATGGCTAGCTGGTAAGATGAATGGCTAGCTGGTAAGATGAATGGCTAGCTGGTAAGATGAATGGCTAGCTGGTAAGATGAATGGCTAGCTGGTAAGACGAATGGCTGGCTGGTAAGATGAATGGCTAGCTGGTAAGAAGAATGGCTAGCTGACGTCAGACACCATTAGCTCTCTATGGTAAGCGGAAGATCAAATTCATATTTTGCAACATTGTTGCAGAGGTCTGAGTGGCAAACAGCAAGGTTCATACAAACCTGCGCTGTTGCAAACTAAATGCTAGCAAGAGGAAATAATGTGTGTAATAAAAACATACAGCCTTTAAAAAACATTTTAAAAGGGAGGGGGGTTCTATATAGAACCTTTTGGATAATTTAATAAAACTGCCAATCCATTCCAGCATGATGACGCAAAAGGTCAGTGGTAGAACCGACATGCAAGCAGTCTACCAATAAGTACGTTATTTTTCAATGTATTAAGGTAAGCGAAGTTGTTTATTTAATTCAAATATACAAAGCCAAAGTCATATGATAAATTGTAGGCTAGATAAATAAAGTTGTAAAAGTTATTCGAATTTAGAGCACGTTTGTAAGCCAGCTAGCTAGCTAGCTAACTTAGTTGGCTAAACATAAAAAGATAGGCTACTTTAATTCACCACTTTACAAGCTAGCCAGCAAATAAACATACTTTTGTTATTATGGGTTATGCCAAATAGTGCTACAGATCCAGCCTGACATTGGAAATGACCTAATTATTTATTTTATTTCAGTATTGTGTGTAGTCAATTGAGGGGATTGTGTTTCATGAAGCCATTAGAAGACTGTTGCTGACTGAAGGGAGGTATACATTATTTATTTTAAACGATGTACAGTGCAATCGAAAACTATTCAGACCCCTTCCATTTTCCCACATTTTGTTACTTTACAGGTATTTATTTTCCTCATCAATCTACACACAATACCCCATAATGACAGAGCGAAAACAGTTTTTACATTTTTTTTTTGCTAATTTATTACAAATAAAAAACAGAAATAACTTATTTATATAAGTATTCAGACCCTTTGCTATGAGAGTCAAAATTGAGCTCAGGTGCATCCTGTTTCCATTAATCATCTTTGAGATGTTTCTACCACTTGATTGGAGTACAACTGTGGTAAATTCAATTGATTGGAGATGATTTGGAAAGGCACACACGCCTGTCTATATAAGGTCCCACAGTTGACAGTGCACGTCAGAGCAAAAACCAAGCCATGAGGTCGAAGGAATTGTCCATAGTGCTCCGAGACAGGATTTTACAGAGGCACAGTTGTGGGGAAGGGTACCAAAAAATGTCTGAAGCATTGAACGTCCCCAAGAACAAAGTGGCCTCCATCATTCTTCAATGGAATGAGAACCTTCCAGAAGGACAACCATCTCTGCAGAACTCCACCAATCAGGCCTTTGTTGTAGAGTGGCCAGACGGAAGTAAAAGGCACATGACAGCCCGCTTGGAGTTTGACAAAAGGCACCTAAAGGACTCTCAGACCATGAGAAACAAGATTCTCTGGTCTGATGAAACCAATATTTGAACTCTTTGGCCTGAATACCAAGCGTCCTGTCTGGAGGAAACCTGGCACCATCCCTACGGTGAAGCATGGTGGTGGCAGCATCATGCTGTGTGGATGTTTTTCAGCGGCAGGGACTGTGAGACTAGTCAGGATCAAGGGAAAGATGAATGGAGCAAAGTACATGGAGCAGAGAGATCCTTGATGAAAACTTCCTCCAGAGCGCTGAGGACCT
The DNA here is from genome assembly GCF_018296145.1 of Oncorhynchus tshawytscha. Lineage (NCBI taxonomy): Eukaryota > Metazoa > Chordata > Actinopteri > Salmoniformes > Salmonidae > Oncorhynchus > Oncorhynchus tshawytscha. Next base: position 41,180,319 of record NC_056461.1, read on the forward strand.
CAGACTGGGGCGACGGTTAATCTTTCAACAGGACAACGACCCTAAGCACACAGCCAAGGCATTGCAGGAGCAGCTTTGGGATAAGTCTCTAAATATCCTTGAGTGGCCCAGCCAGACTTGAACCCGATCTAACATCTCTGGAGAGACCTGAAAATAAAGCTGTGCAGCGACGCTCCCCATCCAACCTGACAGAGCTTGAGAGGATCTGCAGAGAAGAATGAGAGAAACTCCCAAAATACAGGTGTGCCAATCTTGTAGCGTCATTACCCAAGAAGATTTGAGGCTGTAATCACTGCCAAAGGTGCTTCAACAAAGTACTGAATAAAGGGTCTGAATACTTATATAAATGTAATATTTCAGTTTTTCTTTTGTTTTTATACACTTGCTAAAATGCTGAAGTTGAACGGAGCAGAACACAGATTTTTGTTGTTCACTATAAATAATGGACAAACTATACTGTATTGTATTGAATTGAATGGTATGGAATGGTATGGTATTGAATGGAATGGTATGGTATTGTATTGAATGGTATGGTATGGTATGGTATGGTATTGAATGGTATGGTATGGTATTGTATTGAATGGAATGGTATGGTATGGTATTGTATTGAATGGAATGGTATGGTATGGTATGGAATGGTATGGTATGGAATGGAATGGTATGGAATGGTATGGTATGGAATGGTATGGTATGGAATGGTATGGTATGGTATGGTATGGTATGGTATTGTATTGAATGGTATGGTATGGTATGGTATGGAAAGGTATGGTATGGAATGGAATGGAATGGTATGGTATGGTATTGTATTGAATGGTATGGTACTGTATTGTATTGAATGGTATGGTATGATATGGTATTGTATGGAATGGTATGGTATGGAATGGTATGGTATGGTATGGTATGGAATGGTATGGTATGGTATTGTATTGAATGGTATGGTACTGTATTGTATTGAATGGTATGGTATGATATGGTATTGTATGGAATGGTATGGTATGGAATGGTATGGTATGGTATGGTATGGAATGGTATGGTATGGTATTGTATTGAATGGTATGGTACTGTATTGTATTGAATGGTATGGTATGATATTGTATTGAATGGTATGGTATGGTATGGTATGGTATGGTATGGTATGGTATGGTATGGTATGGTATGGTATGGTAGTGTATTGTATTGTATTGTATTGTACTGCAAATAAGTCAGCCAGAGTTGACATGGGCCATCATTCAAACAAAGAGATGCCTCTCTGGCCACCAGTGCACATTTCCAAACTATGTTTGCATACAATGACAATAAATTCTAAAAACTATACTGGTGTTCTTTTGTTATTTCATCCATTATTAAATGTTTTATAAAATTATGGTCTTAGCACAAAATATTACTATTTTAATAGTAGTAGCCATAATTAAAACATGGCACCATGCAGGGTTCTATATGGAACCATTTTGGTTCACGGAAGAAGAACCTCTAGGGTTCTATATAGAACTTTTAGGAGTTCCATATATGAAGCAAGCAATAGAAGCCTTTTTGGTTCTATAAGGAACCTTTTTTTTCTAAGAGTGTAGCAACCAGAATTATGTTTATATACTGTACATCACCGAGCAACCATAATGAGTGCGTGGGTAGGCTGGCCTACTATCGCCCATCTACCCAGCCGGTAGCACAGTGTAACAGCGACAAAGAGAGAGAGAGAGGGGGGAGGAAAGCATCACAAAGGCCCACAGTGCTTTCTGTCACATATTCAGTGCTATTGAGTGTCTGTGTGTGTGTGTGTGTGTGTGTGTGTGTGTGTGTGTGTGTGTGTGTGTGTGTGTGTGTGTGTGTGTGTGTGTGTGTGTGTGTCTGTGTGTCTGTGTGTGTGTGTGTGTGTGTGTGTGTGTGTGTGTGTGTGTGTGTGTGTGTGTGTGTGTGTGTGTGTGTGTGGTTTTGTGTGTGGTTTTGGTTTTACTATCTTGTAGGAACCAGAAGTACACACAAGGATAGTAAAACAAGGAAAAATATATTTTTTAGGTTTAGTCGTTAGGTTTATGGCTAGGGTTAGAATTAGGGTTAGGGGAAGAATTAGTGTTAGTGTTAGGTTTAGGGTTTGGGGTTAGGTCAAAGGTTAGGGTTACTGTTAGGGGTTAGGGACAATAGGATTTTGAAGCAACCAGTCAGCCATATTGGTACTCCCCAGTAGGAGCAGTTCCCCATTGAAATGAATGGAATTCTACAGTATATCAATTAAATGCTAACATGTATTTAAGTCATTTTGTTGTTGTAGTGGAGACAGTAACATTACGGTAGCATGCTAGTAGATACCCATAGACTTCCAGTCATTGCGCTATTGCTAGTTAGCATTGGCTCATGAAACTACCTCTAATTTCCTTCATACTGGACACGGATATAAAAAAAAAGAAGTATCCACTACTTCATCTGACTCTGGGGAAGTAGATAAAGGGCCGCTTTGCCAAAATCTCAAAGTATCCCTTAATAAAGTATACCTTATTTAAAAAATGTTTATGTTTAGCTCACATAATATAAGGTAAAAGTATGCATTAAGGAATCTGTAATAAAAATAAATGTGGCAAAAACGAATGTAGACATTAATAAATGCATTTCTATAGCTTCCAAAATATATTTTACAACGGTGGGGGAGTACCAAGATGGAGGCATGGTGGCTTCAACACAGCGCCCCCTATCAGTCATCTAGTGCATATATAAATAAATACATGTTTTGTCACATAAACCGGATAGGTGCTGATTCAAGCCCAGTGGCAGTGACCCATGGCCAATTCGACACTGATGATTATAACACGACAATGACACTTCAAAAATTATGATGTTGATACACTTACACTGAGGTTTAGACGAACCTACTGTAAACAACAAAGAACATATAAGCAGTGTGTAGTTCTATAGTAGCAGGTCAAATCAGATAGGATTTTTTATCCTGAATTGACACTGCAGGCGGCAATGCATTACACAATAAAGCAAGTAGCCTACACACCAAACCAGACTGTACAACAAGGCTCCAGAAAGATGACTTATCAATAATTAACATACTAATTACACACACACACACACACATACCTGGTCGCAATGCATCCCGGGGGAATGAACAAGTAGCCTACACTCACTCACTACACAGGCGGAGCAAGAGGCCGCGAGGGAGAGCAGTTGAACTTCGGGCTCAGAATTGTAACCTTTCGAAGTGCCCGGGTTTATTTATGTTCCAATATTCTGGAGGAAGATGTTTCATACGCGGTACAGACAAGACAGACATACCTAAATAAATAATAGTGATTTAAATAAGGTAGAATTACTAAGTATAACATTACCCTAATAGAACCACCAAAAAAACGTGTTTATTCCCTACTAGCTATATTCCTAGACACAACCATTTTGAAACACCGACGACCCGTAGTAAAAGCCTGTCAAGCTGAGCATCCCCGCCTACCCCATCACCTATTCTTGCACATAATCTTTTATCTCCGAGCAAATGGTATAACCACAGGGTGCATCAGATTGTTTATACACATGTTGATCTGCAACGCAACGGCGGCGTTTCTTTGACTTACATGATTGTGATTAAAATAAGCTATTCGTGGTGAAAAACCGTGTAATTTCGTTGCCGCTAGCTAGCTGGTTACCTAGCCACCAAGTACAGTAGCACAGTCAGTGTGTGTTATCGAGACAAGATAGGAGACATGGCTGTCTCGTATTGTTATAGGCAAGCCAGCCACAAAACATCCCCATCGCTAGAATTGACACCAAAAATGCACTCTACCTTATGCGCGTCTTAACCGGTGTTTATTTGTACATTTCTCGGTGTATCGGTCTTGTTTGTTTGTGGTTTGATTCTCGTGTTAGCATCTATTCGTCTCGTCTCTCTTCCCTCCCGGAGTCGTGCCTTGGTCCGGTGACAGCTCTCTGGGTAGGGATGGCAGCACCCCGCCCTTAGCAACCAATCAGATGCGGGTCCTCTGGATACGGAGGAAAAGGACGCTAGGGATTGGCCGATTGTCCTGTCTGTCACTGTGTGCGCACCTTGGGCTGTCTGTAGGGCACCTGCCAAGGAAAGATGCCTGGCTGGGCGCCGCAGTTGCGAACTGAAACCAGACGACCGTTTGATTTACACAAAGACATGTTGTAGGTCTACACCCTACCTGTCTTCAAATGTGTAGGTAGGGTGTAGACCTACAACATTTAAAGATTGTTGTTGTATTGTTTGCCTCTACGTGACCTCAAAATTGTATTGGCCCTATCCAAAAAATGCATGGGGATGGGAGAAGTGTGCAACTTCAGCCTGCGATTCGGACCTTTCCTGCATGTAGGCATTCCTGCATCTGCAGGAACCGCTCTTTATAGACCATTTTCTGTGTTTGCAAACATTGCCGCACGATGGCGATGCGCGCATGTTGGTGGCAGAACAAGGGGGAGTTCTTATAGAACGCCAGAAACAACCAAAAAGCATCTATTTACATGTTGATAATGGGTGCATTTCACACTACTTTTCAAGGCTTGTATGAATGTCCTGCGTAATCAAATGTTTGTGTCATCATCACAAATCAACTGAATTAGATATATATATTTTTTAAACACTTCAACTTCAACCAGTAAAATGGCTCTTTAGCTAGCTTTTGTTTCAGCATTAGCATTATAGATAACAACTGCTACATCCTAAATAGTTATTTTAATATCATACATTTAGCAAATTTGTAACATGTATGAATTGCAATTCTTAACATATTGTAACAACTACAATTCAAAGTAAACATGTCATAAGAATTGTAATTCGTAACATGTCATACGAAATGAATGATGGACATCCACAGATTAATACATACCATACGAATGGTGACATATCGTACTAATTGGAGTGTCTCGGACTTACATTTACTATGTTACGGGTAGATGTAACAGGAGGGCACTGACAGTTGTCAATGTAGCTAGCTAGCTAGCTAGCATGCTAACCTTAGCTACCTAATGTTATCTCTTGTTGCTACACTGTATTCAAAAGATTAGCCAACTGGCTAGGATAGGGCTGGTTCCAGAGCTGGATTTGTCATAAACATTTATGCAAAACTTCGCCACAGATGGATAGGGAGGGATAGGAGAAACCAGTATCTTTCACTTTGACATCTATTGTGTCATCTCCAAAGTTTGGTTATGTTCAATCAACCCTAGTTAGAAATAGAAAGGATAAGATGATGCTCCGGTACTATGGATAAGACGAAGCTCCGGTACTATGGATAAGACGAAGCTCCGGTACTATGGATAAGACGAAGCTCCGGTACTATGGATAAGAAGATGCTCCAGTACTATGGATAAGACGAAGCTCCGGTACTATGGATAAGACGAAGCTCCGGTACTATGGATAAGAAGATGCTCCAGTACTATGGATAAGACGAAGCTCCGGTACTATGGATAAGAAGAAGCTCCAGTACTATGGATAAGACGAAGCTCTTTTACTATAGATAAGACGAAGATCCGGTACTATGGATAAGAAGAAGCTCCGGTACTATGGATAAGACGACGCTCCGGTACTATCGATAAGACGAAGATCCGGTACTATGGATAAGAAGAAGCTCCGGTACTATGGATAAGACGAAGCTCCGGTACTATAGATAAGACGAAGATCCGGTACTATGGATAAGAAGAAGCTCCTGTACTATGGATAAGACGAAGCTCCGGTACTATAGATAAGACGAAGCTCCGGTACTATGGATAAGACGAAGCTCCGGTACTATGGATAAGACGAAGCTCCGGTACTATGGATAAGACTAAGCTCCGGTACTATGGATAAGACGAAGCTCCGGTACTATGGATAAGAAGAAGCTCCTGTACTATGGATAAGAAGAAGCTCCTGTACTATGGATAAGATGATGCTCCGGTACTATGGATAAGACGAAGCTCCTGTACTATGGATAAGATGATGCTCCGGTACTATAGATAAGACGAAGATCCGGTACTATGGATAAGAAGAAGCTCCTGTACTATGGATAAGACGAAGCTCCGGTACTATAGATAAGACGAAGCTCCGGTACTATGGATAAGACTAAGCTCCGGTACTATGGATAAGACTAAGCTCCGGTACTATGGATAAGACGAAGCTCCGGTACTATGGATAAGAAGCTCCTGTAATGGATCCGCTCCTGTACTATGGATAAGATGATGCTCGGTACTATGGATCGAAGCTGTACTATGGATAAGACGAAGCTCCTGTACTATGGATAAGATGATGCTCCGGTACTATGGATAAGATGAAGCTCCGGTACTATGGATAAGAAGAAGCTCCTGTACTATGGATAAGATGATGCTCCGGTACTATGGATAAGACGAAGCTCCTGTACTATGGATAATATGATGCTCCGGTACTAAGGATAAGAAGAAGCTCCTGTACTATGGATAAGACGAAGCTCCGGTACTATGGATAACATGATACTCCTCCTGTCTCAGCCTCAAGTATTTATGCTGCAGTAGTTTATGTGTCGGGGGGCTAGGGTCAGTTTGTTATATCTGGAGTACTTCTCCTGTCCTATTCGGTGTCCTGTGTGAATGTAAGTGTGCTCTCTCTAATTCTCTCTTCTTTCTCTCTCTCGGAGGACCTGAGCCCTAGGACCATGCCTCAGGACTACCTGACATGATGAATCCTTGCTGTCCCCAGTCCACCTGGCCGTGCTGCTGCTCCAGTTTCAACTGTTCTGCCTTATTATTATTCGACCATGCTGGTCATTTATGAACATTTGAACATCTTGGCCATGTTCTGTTATAATCTCCACCCGGCACAGCCAGAAGAGGACTGGCCACCCCACATAGCCTGGTTCCTCTCTAGGTTTCTTCCTAGGTTTTGGCCTTTCTAGGGAGTTTTTCCTAGCCACCGTGCTTCTACACCTGCATTGCTTGCTGTTTGGGGTTTTAGGCTGGGTTTCTGTACAGCACTTTGAGAAATCAGCTGATGTACGAAGGGCTATATAAATACATTTGATTGGATTTGATTTGATTTGCTCCAGTACTATGGATAAGATGATGCTCCAGTACTATGGATAAGATGATGCTCCAGTACTATGGATAGCCTAAAAGCCAATTTATGCTTGATTTGACAATGTGGTCAGAGGCTTCGTATGGAGGGTGTGATGCGATTTCGGGAGGCATGCAGAAGTTCTGTACAGCATGGCTGTGCGCCTCCGTATAGCTCGACATTGACATGATTGGTTGACGGTAGGTGGGGGCGGGAGTTCTTGTATGAACACAAATTCACTTCCTTGACAACTTCCTTCACAACAGCTCTGCTCTGCTCCAGGAAGTTTTCTCTGACTTCTCCAGAGGCCGCATGGCTGTAAATGCTGGAAGACCACTACAGATGTCAGATTGACCATGTAGAGTCTTTAAGAGCCAATTTATGCTTGAACCGAAAATGTGGTCGGTAGGTGTGACGCAACTGCAGAACCTCCAGAGGCACGCATAGGCCAAATTGAGCTCCTTACCGCATTTCTGTGCGCCTCTCAAATGTTATAACAATGCGGAGGGCTCCGTTTGCTCTGCATTGACATGATTGGTTGACGCTAGGTGGGGGCGGGAGTTCTTGTATGAACACAAATTCACTTCCTTGACAACTTCCTTGACAACAGCTCTGTGCTGCTCCAGAGCGCAAGAAGTAGGAATGACCCTGACTTTAGCAGATGCTGTATCGCCATAAATGCTGCAGGGCCATTGTCGCCTTCGGAATGACCATGCACCGCCTTTAACTATTGAACGGTTTGGACTAGAGATGCGTTTTTTTCTACATGGTAATGAACACGGTGCAACCTCTGGTAGGCTGCTAGCAGGAGATTCGGCTGCGTTGCGAAGTCAGCCCATGGTCATGCCATGGTTCTTGAAAAAGAAAAGGAGAGCCGCAAACTCTAGGTCCATGAGCTCAGATGCAATAATTTAATAACCTAATAATCAACGTTTTAACAGACAAGCTGTCTTCATCAGGGTATAATTAAGCAATAAGGCACGAATGGGTGTGGCATATGGCCAACATACCACGGCGTAAGGGCTGTCTCCACACGACGCAACGCGGAGTGCCTGGATACAGCCTTTAGCCGTGGTATATTGGCCATATACCACAAACCCCAAGGTGCCTTATTGTTATTATAAACTGGTTACCAACGTAATTAGAGCAGTACAAATACATGTTTTGTCAAACCTGTGGTATATGGTCTGATATACCACAGCTTTCAGCCAATCAGCGCTCAGTGCACAAACCACCCAGTTTATAATCACCAACACTGCAGGTCACTAGTTTATATTGTTTCAAAGGACATGTCTGTAATCATGGCTGGGTCTGGCTTAATTTTTTTATTTAACCTTTATTTAGTTAACTTTCTAGGAAAGTCACTTAACAAATTCTTATTTACAATGGTGGCCTACACCGGGCAAACCTGGACGACGCTGGGCCAATTGTGCACTGCCCTATGGGACTCCCAATCACAGCCGGTTGTGCACTGCCCTATGGGACTCCCAATCACAGCCGGTTGTGCACTGCCCTATGGGACTCCCAATCACAGCCGGTTGTGCACTGCCCTATGGGACTCCCAATCACAGCCGGTTGTGCACTGCCCTATGGGACTCCCAATCACAGCCGGTTGTGCACTGCCCTATGGGACTCCCAATCACAGCCGGTTGTGCACTGCCCTATGGGACTCCCAATCACAGCCGGTTGTGCACTGCCCTATGGGACTCCCAATCACAGCCGGTTGTGCACTGCCCTATGGGACTCCCAATCACAGCCGGTTGTGCACTGCCCTATGGGACTCCCAATCACAGCCGGTTGGGCTTTTTTGTTGTTGCATTGAACCTTTATTTAACTAGGGACGAAGAACAAATTCTTATTTACAATGACGGCCTTGGGAACAGTGGGTCAACTGCCTTGTTCGGGGCACGACCCGGTTACTGGGGACTCCCAATCACAGGCCGTCCTGTGCACTGCTAACCATGGGACTCCCCATCCCAGCCTCTAACCACTAGGCTACCTACCATCCCACATCTAAACACTAGGCTACCTACCGTCCCTACACTCTAACCTATGGGACCTACCATCACACTCTAACCACTAGGCTACCTGCCATCCCTACACTCTAATGAGGCTACCTACCATCCCACACTCTAACCACTAGGCTACCTACCATTTACACTCTAACCACCAGGCTACCTACCATCCCTACACTCTAACCACTAGGCTACCTACCATCCCTACAACTAACCACTAGGCTACCTACCATCCCTACACTCTAACCACCAGGCTACCTACCATCCCTACACTCAAACCACTAGGCTACCTACCATCCCTACACTCTAACCACCAGGCTACCTACCATCCCTACACTCTAACCACTAGGCTACCTGCCATCCCTACACTCTAACCACTAGGCTACCTACCATCCCTACACTCTAACCACCAGGCTACCTACCATCCCTACACTCTAACCACTAGGCTACCTACCATCCCTACACTCTAACCACCAGGCTACCTACCATCCCTACACTCTAACCACTAGGCTACCTACCATCCCTACACTCTAACCACCAGGCTACCTACCATCCCTACACTCTAACCACTAGGCTACCTACCATCCCTACACTCTAACCACTAGGCTACCTACCATCCCTACACTCTAACCACTAGCCTACCTACCATCCCTACACTCTAACCACTAGGCTACCTACCATCCCTACACTCTAACCACTAGCCTACCTACCATCCCTACACTCTAACCACTAGCCTACCTACCATCCCTACACTCTAACCACTAGGCTACCTACCATCCCTACACGCTAACCACTAGGCTAACTCTAACCACTAGGCTACCTACCATCCCTACACTCTAACCACTAGGCTACCTACCATCCCTACACTCTAACCACTAGCCTACCTACCATCCCTACACTCTAACCACTAGGCTACCTACCATCCCTACACGCTAACCACTAGGCTACCTGTCTCTAACCACTAGGCTACCTACCGTCCCTACACGCTAACCACTAGGCTACCTACACTCTAACCACTAGCCTACCTACCATCCCTACACTTTAACCACTAGGCTACCTACCATCCCTACACTCTAACCACTAGCCTACCTACCATCCCTACACTCTAACCACTAGGCTACCTACCATCCCTACACTCTAACCACTAGCCTACCTACCATCCCTACACTCTAACCACTAGGCTACCTACCATCCCTACACTCTAACCACTAGGCTACCTACCATCCCTACACTCTAACCCCCAGGCTACCTACCATCCCTACACTATAACCACTAGGCTACCTACCATCCCTACACTCTAACCACCAGGCTACCTACCATCCCTACACTCTAACCACTAGGCTACCTACCATCCCTACACTCTAACCACTAGGCTACCTACCATCCCTACACTCTAACCACTAGCCTACCTACCATCCCTACACTCTAACCACTAGGCTACCTACCATCCCTACACTCTAACCACTAGGCTACCTACCATCCCTACACTCTAACCACTAGGCTACCTACCATCCCTACACTCTAACCACTAGGCTACCTACCATCCCTACACTCTAACCCCCAGGCTACCTACCATCCCTACACTATAACCACTAGGCTACCTACCATCCCTACACTCTAACCACTAGGCTACCTACCATCCCTACACTCTAACCACTAGGCTACCTACCATCCCTACACTCTAACCACTAGGCTACCTACCATCCCTACACTCTAACCACTAGGCTACCTACCATCCCTACACTCTAACCCCAGGCTACCTACCATCCCTACACTCTAACCACTAGCCTACCTACCATCCCTACACTCTAACCACAGGCTACCTACCATCCCTACACTCTAACCACTAGGCTACCTGCCATCCCTACACTCTAACCACTAGGCTACCTACCATCCCTACACTCTAACCACCAGGCTACCTACCATCCCTACACTCTAACCACTAGCCTACCTACCATCCCTACACTCTAACCACTAGGCTACCTACCATCCCTACACTCTAACCACTAGGCTACCTACCATCCCTACACTCTAACCACTAGGCTACCTACCATCCCTACACTCTAACCACTAGGCTACCTACCATCCCTACACTCTAACCACTAGGCTACCTACCATCCCTACACTCTAACCACTAGGCTACCTACCATCCCTACACTCTAACCACTAGGCTACCTACCATCCCTACACTCTAACCACTAGGCTACCTACCATCCCTACACTCTAACCACTAGGCTACCTACCATCCCTACACTCTAACCACTAGGCTACCTACCATCCCTACACGCTAACCACTAGGCTACCTGTCTCTAACCACTAGGCTACCTACCATCCCTACACTCTAACCACTAGGCTACCTACCATCCCTACACTCTAACCACTAGGCTACCTACCATCCCTACACTCTAACCACTAGGCTACCTACCATCCCTACACTCTAACCACTAGGCTACCTACCATCCCTACACTCTAACCACTAGGCTACCTACCATCCCTACACTCTAACCACTAGCCTACCTACCATCCCTACACTCTAACCACTAGGCTACCTACCATCCCTACACTCTAACCACTAGGCTACCTACCATCCCTACACTCTAACCACTAGGCTACCTACCATCCCTACACTCTAACCACTAGGCTACCTACCATCCCTACACTCTAACCACTAGGCTACCTACCATCCCTACACTCTAACCACTAGGCTACCTACCATCCCTACACTCTAACCACTAGGCTACCTACCATCCCTACACTCTAACCACTAGGCTACCTACCATCCCTACACTCTAACCACTAGGCTACCTACCATCCCTACACTCTAACCACTAGGCTACCTACCATCCCTACACTCTAACCACTAGGCTACCTACCATCCCTACACTCTAACCACTAGGCTACCTACCATCCCTACACTCTAACCACTAGCCTACCTACCATCCCTACACTCTAACCACTAGGCTACCTACCATCCCTACACTCTAACCACTAGGCTACCTACCATCCCTACACTCTAACCACTAGGCTACCTACCATCCCTACACTCTAACCACTAGGCTACCTACCATCCCTACACTCTAACCACTAGGCTACCTACCATCCCTACACTCTAACCACTAGGCTACCTACCATCCCTACACTCTAACCACTAGGCTACCTACCATCCCTACACTCTAACCACTAGGCTACCTACCATCCCTACACTCTAACCACTAGGCTACCTACCATCCCTACACTCTAACCACTAGGCTACCTACCATCCCTACACTCTAACCACTAGGCTACCTACCATCCCTACACTCTAACCACTAGGCTACCTACCATCCCTACACTCTAACCACTAGGCTACCTACCATCCCTACACTCTAACCACTAGGCTACCTGCCATCCCTACACTCTAACCACTAGGCTACCTACCATCCCTACACTCTAACCACCAGGCTACCTACCATCCCTACACTCTAACCACTAGGCTACCTACCATCCCTACACTCTAACCACTAGGCTACCTACCATCCCTACACTCTAACCACTAGCCTACCTACCATCCCTACTTTCTAACCACTAGGCTACCTACCATCCCTACACTCTAACCACTAGCCTACCTACCATCCCTACTTTCTAACCACTAGGCTACCTACCATCCCTACACTCTAACCACTAGGCTACCTACCATCCCTACACTCTAACCACTAGGCTACCTACCATCCCTACACTCTAACCACTAGGCTACCTACCATCCCTACACTCTAACCACTAGGCTACCTACCATCCCTACACTCTAACCACTAGGCTACCTACCATCCCTACACTCTAACCACTAGGCTACCTGCCATCCCTACACTCTAACCACTAGGCTACCTACCATCCCTACACTCTAACCACTAGCCTACCTACCATCCCTACACTCTAACCACTAGCCTACCTACCATCCCTACACTCTAACCACTAGGCTACCTACCATCCCTACACGCTAACCACTAGGCTACCTACCGTCTCTAACCACTAGGCTAACCACTAGGCTACCTAACCACTAGGCCCTACACTCTAACCACTAGCCTACCTACCATCCCTACACTTTAACCACTAGGCTACCTACCATCCCTACACTCTAACCACTAGGCTACCTACCATCCCTACACTCTAACCACTAGGCTACCTACCATCCCTACACTCTAACCACTAGGCTACCTACCATCCCTACACTCTAACCACTAGGCTACCTACCATCCCTACACTCTAACCACTAGGCTACCTACCATCCCTACACTCTAACCCCAGGCTACCTACCATCCCTACACTCTAACCACTAGGCTACCTGCCATCCCTACACTCTAACCACTAGGCTACCTACCATCCCTACACTCTAACCACTAGGCTACCTACCATCCCTACACTCTAACCACTAGCCTACCTACCATCCCTACACTCTAACCACTAGCCTACCTACCGTCCCGACACTCTAACCACAAGGCTACCTACCGTCCCTACACGCTAACCACTAGGCTACCTACCGTCCCTGCACGCTAACCACTAGGCTACCTACCGTCCCTACACTCTCACCACTAGGCTACCTGTCTCTAACCACAAGGCTACCTACCTCTAACCACTAGGATACCTACCGTCCCTACACTCTAACCACTAGGCTACCTGTCTCTAACCACTAGGCTACCTACCGCCTGGATTCAAACCAGGGTGTGTGTAGTAACGTCTCTAACACTGAGATGCAGTGCCTTAGACCTCTGCGCCACTCGGGAGCCCTTGGTTAATTTACATATATAAACAAAACATATAAAAAACATGAATGGATAGCATATGATCTTAGATACAATGTGGCTACATAAGCCTATAAGCATTTACAATGAATAGAAAAATCACAATAATCACAAGAATGGCTTCAGATCAAAGTCTACATTGAGACCGAAGGGAGCAAGGGTCTTTAAATTAAAGATCCAGGCAGCCTCTCGTTTTAATAATAAATTGTCGAGGTCACCCCCTCTCCTAGGGAGGGTGACGTGTTCGATGCCGATATAACGTAGGGACGAAATCGATTGGTTTGCTACCAAACATTGGGCCGCAACTGGGTACTTTGAGCAGCTAATGGTGCTACGATGCTCCAAAATTCATACTTTTAATTCATGCTTTGTTTTACCCACATCATTTTTTTACCACAAGGAGAAGTTATAAGATAAATAACTGCCTTAGTGGAGCACGTGATAACACATTTGATTGGAAAATGTTTTCTTGTTTGGAGGTGTTTGAAGGATCTACATTTGTAAGTGCCATTGCATTGAGCGAGAGCCATTACACTTGTAGTTTCCATCTGGAAGAGCCGCAAATAGACATTGAGCAGTGGTATTTTGGGGTTGTAAAATCAGAGTTTAAATCATGTTCTCACAGGGGAAATTAAATGACAGGCTACTTTGCTCCTGATGCACGTCACATATGATATGTTACAACATCCTGGCTTGCATCAGACACAAAACGAAACACCAACACAAATGTAACAACAGCAGAAAATATATATAGAAACGCAAAAAATATATATATAAACGCAACATGCAACAATTTCAACTATTTTATGGAGTTACAATTCATATTAGGAAATCAGCCAATTGAAATACATGCATTAGGCCCTAATCTATGGATTTCACATGACTGGGCAGGGGTGCAGCCATGGGTGGACCTAGAAGGGCACAGGCCCACCCACTTGGGAGCCAGGCCCACCCACTGGGGAGCCAGGCCCAGCCAATCAGAATTAGTTTTTCTCCAGAAAAGGGTTTAATTACAGACAGAAATACTCCCCAGTTTCATCAGTTGTCTGGGTGGCTGGTCTCAGATGATCCCGCAGGTGAAGAAGCCGGATGTAGAGATCCTGAGCTGGCGTGGTTACACGTGGTCTACGGTTGTGAGGCCGGTTGGACTTACTGCCAAATTCTCTAAAACGTTGTTGGAGGCGGCTTATGGTAGAGAAATTAACATTCAATTCTCTGGCAACAGCTCTGATGGACATTCTTTCAGTCAGCATGCCAATTGTGCACTTCCTCAAAATTGAGAAATCTGTGGCATTGTGTTGTGTGACAAAACTGCACATTTAAGAGTGACCTTTTATTATCCCTTATTATCACCTGCGTAATGATGACGCTGTTTAATCAGCTTCCTGATATGCCATACCTGTCAGGTGGATGGATTATCTTGGCAAAGGCAAAATGCTCACTATTTTTTAAATTTAACTAGGCAAGTCAGTTAAAAGCATGACGCAATGCGGAGTGGATACAGCCGTTAGGTGTGGTATATTGGCCATAATATAAAGCAAACCCCAGGGGTTTCATTGCTATTATAAACTGGTTACCAACGTAATTACAACAGTAAAAAGTTATGTTTTGTCATACCTGAGGTATATTGTCTGATATACCACAGCTTTCAGCCAATCAGAATTCAGGGCTCGAACCAGGTTTATAATTAAGTAATAAGACCCGAGGAGGTGTGGCCTATGGCCAATATACCACGGCTACGGGCTGTTTTTATGCACAACGCAACATGGAATTCCTGGACACAGCTCTTAGCCGTGATATATTGGCCATATACCACAAACCTTCGAGGTGCCTTATTGTTATTATAAACTGGTTACCAATGTAATTAGAGCAGTAAAAATACATGTTTTGTAATACCTGTGGTATACGGTCTGATATAGAACGGCTGTCAGCCAATCAACAATGTATTTGCAATGACTCCAGTGATATCATCATTTCAATATACCTATTGTATCAAATGGTAGCATTCAATGGCATAGACTTTAATAGGCTACTTGATGGCCAAAAGAGGCAAATGCATAACTCTTCACATTTAGCCTAATGTCAGTTTTGTTGAAGACTTTTACGCATAAAAATAACCACTCGAAGGAGTTCAATAATTTCCATTTCAAGTTCCCACTCCAGCAGCACCCGAGACACAAAAACTGAGCATGCATAACTCACTGCTTGATAACATTTTATTCAAGTAGTCAACATTACAATGCAGTTTAAACCACCTCCAAGCGAATTTATGTCATGCGCTGTACTGCGCCCAACGTCGTTTTCCAGTGCTTTGTCTCCATTATTTCTTGATGTGCATCAGTTCTAGCATATTAATATGCTTTAAGGAAAATGGGTTGTAAAATAGGGGTCTCCATTATGACAATCTAAACAACCTACCTACAACTGGTAAAAAGTTGTCACAACATGCACGTATGATGCTCTCTCTCTCTCTATTCAATTCAAGGGGCTTTATTGGCATGTGTTAACATTGCCGAAGCAAGTGAGGTAGATAATATACAAAAGTGAAATAACCAATAAAAATTAACAGTAAACATTACACATACAGAAGTTTCAAAAGAATAAAGACATTTCAAATGTCATGTTATGTGTATATATATATATACAGTGTTGTAACGATGTACAAATGGTTAATGTACAAAAGAGAAAATAAATATGGGTTGTATTTACAATGGTGTTTGTTCTTCACTGGTTGACCTTTTCTTGTGGCAACAGGTCATCACAAGAAAACTCTCTCTCTCTCTCTCTCTCTCTCTCTCTCTCTCTCTCTCTCTCTCTCTCTCTCTCTCTCTCTCTCACGTGACTCAGTCAATAGCTGTACTGCTCTCTCAACACAGAACACACACACACTCCTCCGGCCCTCCCCACCACTCACTCAGCAACAGCCTGCCTCAATTGCCTGACAGTCAGCAGCAGGTCACAGTGAAATATATATATATTTTTTAAGAGAAATCCCATGGCGACCACATTGCAACTTACAAATAGCCCAAAAACCCACAAAAAAATACATTTTCACCCGCGACATCGTTTTCAAAGTAGCCTAATTTTGCAGGAAAACTGCAGACATGGCAACAATGCTAACAAAGAGGAAGAATTTAGCCGGTGTTTCTGATTAATTAACAATGCCATGCTGGTGGGTGGTAACATGCAAACAAAACCCAGCCCTGAAAAGAAATGGAGACTGAAAAGTATTATCATATCATAGAGGAAACATTGGCAAAGAACATATCATTAGGCACCACTTCTGATTTCCCATTTCAACAACAATTATATCAACCTTTAGCTAAAACTGGGATGTTTTTTTTTAAAATCGTTGTGCAACATCATGGGTAAGGTCTTTCACCTGAAAAATTGCATTTCCGCTCTTGTGGGTGTAACAATAGACAAAGAAAAGAGCGAAACAATAATTAAGCAATATATATTTTTATTTGACCTTTATTTAACTAGGGAAGTCAGTTAAGAACAAATTCTTATTTTCAATGACGGCCCTAGGAACAGTGAGTTAACTGCCTGTTCAATATGGACCGAGGAGGTGTGGTATATGGCCAATATACCACAGCTAAGGGCTGTTCTTGTGCACACGCAACAGGAGTGCCTGGATACAGCCCTTAGCCTTGGTATATTGACCGTATACCACAAACCCTTATTGTTATTATAAACTGGTTACCAACGTAATTAGAGCAGTAAAAATAAATGTTTTGTTATACCTGTGGTATACGGTCTGATATAACATGGTTGTCAGCCAATCAGCATTCAGGGCTCGAACCACCCAGTTTATACTTATTATTATATTATGGCAAAATGGGTAGAATAGCAGGAAATTAGCTGTATTAAATGTGTTATAAAACTGCTAAATGTTCTCTCTACCCCAGGGCTAAATGAATTGCACGTGCACCTTCATATTTAAAAAAAATAAATAATAATAAACAAAATATATATAAATATATATAGAGAGATATATATTCAGTAAGTCATTACAGTAATAGCCTTCGAGCCCCGGGTCGTTACATTATTCAACCCGTGGGTGCGTTCCCTGCGTGGCTCCATAGAGGGCGCTGTGTCCCTCTGAGTGGTTTCTGGCCCACGGCTGCTGTCGGAGCAAATTGGCGCCATTTTGAAGATAGGAGGGGGGAAGAGAGCTGCAAGAGACAGAGAGAGAGAGAGAGAGAGAGAGAGAGAGAGGGGATACAATTCATTGCAATTCATTTAAAAAAAAAAAAAAACAAGGTAGGAACCATCACAAGCAAATGTTATTCGTGTGGAATTCGGAGTTCATTTCGTGGGCGTTGATTTTTGTTTGTTTTTGTTTGGAGGTACATTTGTCTGGATCTGTCCAGTTCAAAGTGGGACAAATCCGACGGAGCTGTCCGTGTTCCCTGCCCGTATCGGGGCTAGCTAGCGGTGTCCGCCTTGCCGCTGTTCTTACACTGTGGGGGGTAGAGAATGGGGGCAAGTTTAGCTACCAGTATTTATTCTATTTTATTGTAAATGTATCACTAGCAACGGGGTTGTAAGATGGCTATGAAATGAATATATGTGCACGGTTGATTTTAATGTTCTCAACAAAATACAATTGATAGTAGCAAATGCAGGATTTGCGTGTTATTCAATACTATGTTGTATTGCTAGTTAACTAGGTAGCAGTACACTAACATGCAATTCAGTCAACTAGTGGCCTTGGCGTACAACTGTGCCATAACAATACGCACAAGCCAGCCGTTCACCCGTATGAATGCGACTGCATGTAGCTAGCTAATGTAGCTAGTTAGCCAGCTAACTACATATGGCATACCTCGTGTCCATGTTGAAAATATTAGCTACTGCTCATGCTGCTCTTTTGTGTGTGTGTGTGTGTGTGTGTGTGTGTGTGTGAATTAACTAGTTAGCGTAGGATATTTTCGATGTTGTAACGGTGGCTGAAGTTGGATAAGGGAAGTGAATTGTGTACTGTAATGCTAGCCTGGGTTTGCTAGCTAGCGAGCTAAAGGAAAAAGTCGAATGGCATGATTTGATTCGGGAACCGATAATTCAGACTTTCCCCCCCCCTCCCCGTGTTGGTTAGCTAGTAGGATGTGTCAATGAGGTAAGTCTTTGCCAAATAGCCAATGTTTCCAACCATCCTTTTATGAACACATAAAATATTGTCATATTTAGTTGTCCCCTCCCCCCCTCCTCTACATACATCTTGCATTGCTTTGTCAACAACACAGTTCTCCCTGTCTGTTAACTTTGTGCTGTATTGATTGAACTAACGCACATGATTGCACAACCATTACGTTTCTCCCACATGCTTGTCTAAAAAACCCGTTGAAAAATGTGCAAATGGATGAATTGGCTTTTGACTCGAGGTCTCTAGTTATCTTAGAAGGTCCATTGCAAGCCGATATCAAATCATTTCTGGGTAACAATTAGGTATCTAAACTGTGATTGTTTTCCATCCAAATGAAATAAAAAATGGCTTCTTAGCAAAGAGCAATTTCTCAAGTAAGAATTTATCTAGGACTGTCTGGGAGTGGTCTGGGTGGAGAGGGGAAACTGAAAACTCGCTGTTATTGGCAGAGAGGTTTGGAACTGTTTCTTATTGGTGTATTATAGATGCATTGTGAAAATTAAAAAAAATCATTTCAGACAGTAGTTTTGAAGGTGGTGCTGGCAAGCCTAATGTGGTCCTCGATTTTTGTGTACTACATCATCCATTTTCGTATATGTTTTTTTTGTGTGCTACATCATCCATTTTTGTATGTTTTTTTGTGTACTACATACGTTTTTCGTATACGGTTTTTGTGTACAACATCATCCATTTTCGTATACGTTTTTTTGTGTGTACAACATCATCCATTTTCGTATACGTTTTTTTGTGTGTACTACATCATCCATTTTCATAAATATGTTTTTTTTGCAACTCATTTTTTTGCTATTTGTATTATATGGTATGAATCCAATTTGTTCTCTCTCTTATTTTTATATATATATATATATATATATATATATATTTTTTTTTTATTGTGCTTAAGATCCTGGAGTGAATCTCACTAATTTGACCAGAACAAGGTTAAAAATCAAGGCTGTCTTTTCAAACAGCTTTTTATACTAAAAAAAAAGTCCATTATCATTTTCACAATTGTACAATATTATTGTTACCTCAGTGTGTTATATTTATATATAACACATATATTTATATATAACACAGGAAAATCTAATTTTTGACCGCATTGGACCTTTTAATAAGAAATGCACACCTTCACCTAGCTATTAAACATATTGCCTAGTCAGACCATTACTCTGTTCCTGTTTGGCGTACAGAAGATTTGACCAAGCTTAACTTGTCGACACTTCCTCAGATTGTTTTAATAGTCACCTGTACAGGGTTGCAGTTGTGATTACAGTGAAAATCTTAGGCCCTGAGCTCCAACATGCAGGATGAAGTGAAATAAAATAATGAAAAATGGTTATAAAACAAACAATATAAACAGCACTATATAAATAACAACTTTGGCATTGATTAATAAGTAAGTGTCCATTGGGGTGGGGGCAGAGTAAAAAACTGTTTGGAAACAGTTTGGAAACAAACACAGAGAAATCAGTTAGTGGTGGAAAAATACGATGGAGGATGCAAGTAATGGAATTTAAAAAAAATGCTCAGCCAATTCCTGCAGCAGGTGAGGAATTTGTGGATTAAAAAGGTGCAATGTTGGTAGTGTGGGTTTGGTTTTAAGACGACAGACACAGAACAAACAAAAAAACATTATTTGCAAGTTATTTGTAAGCGGACAGTGGCTGTAAAAGGGGGAAACATGAGTAACCTCCTATAGCCACCTAAAAAGCTGCCATGTGATTGAATATGGTACGAAGAAGCACAAAACTCCAACATCCACCCCAGTGCCAGGCCTAAAACGACATCAAGTTTGAACTAAAATACTGGTTGCTAGGTTCTGGCCATTCTAGGGAGTTTTTCCTAGCTACCGTGCTTCTACACCTGCATTGCTTGCGGTTTTGGGGTTTTAGGCTGAGTTTCTGTACAGCACTTTGAGATATCAGCTGATGTAAGAAGGGCTTTATAAATACATTTGATTGATTGGTTGCGTCATTACAAAGTGGATCCCGTACGACAAGAAAAGCAAAAGATGGCAGGACATTACGGATTCAAAAACGTTGGATCCCCGGTATGTACTGCCTAGCCGAAAATACTTTAGCGGGACAGTCTTACCAAATAAGTACACTGAATGCCATGAAAGAGTGAAGAGGGAGATTGAAAACATGATCCACGTTGCCAGCACAACGGACCTATGGTCAAGCCCAACATCCGAACCTTACATTAGGCTAACTGTGCATTTTATAACCGATGCCTGGGAGCTGAAGAGAAGATATTTGCAAACAGCCTGGGAGCTGAAGAGCCTGGGAGCTGAAGAGCCTGGGAGCTGAAGAGCCTGGGAGCTGAAGAGAAGATGTTTGCAAACAGCTTTTTTCCCCCGGAGGACCATACAGGCCCTAGAATTATGGGGACTGAAAAGAACAACTTGTGTGTGTTTTACAAACTGACAACGAATCTAACATGGTAAGAGTCATGGAGCTGAACAGCTGGACAAGACTGCAGTGTTTTAATAGTCATGGAGCTGAACAGCTGGACAAGACTGCAGTGTTTTAATAGTCATGGAGCTGAACAGCTGGACAAGACTGCAGTGTTTTAATAGTCATGGAGCTGAACAGCTGGACAAGACTGCAGTGTTTTAATAGTCAAGCTGAACAGCTGGACAAGACTAACAGTGTTTTAATAGTCATGGAGCTGAACAGCTGGACAAGACTGCAGTGTTTTAATAGTCATGGAGCTGAACAGCTGGACAAGACTGCAGTGTTTTAATAGTCATGGAGCTGAACAGCTGGACAAGACTGCAGTGTTTTAATAGTCATGGAGCTGAACAGCTGGACAAGACTGCAGTGTTCTGGTCACCGTCTTCATTGGTAAGTTTAAATAGTCGCCAAAATATATTTTTTTGCAAATATGCAGCTACTGTTATAAACTATCAGGATGTTAGTTATTGATGAAATATTAATTTAACTATCTAGCCTAGCATTGCTGGCCAATTGTTGGATTCAAAACTGGAGTGTTCATCACATTAATTGAACTATATTTATTTTACTATATATAATGTATGTAGATCAATCCATTTAAATCACAGTTACTGTAATGAAACTTTATACCCAATAATGGAAACGGTTAAATCAATTTTTATGTCATATTTGTGTGTTTATTTATTATCTAGTTGTTTACTTTTTGGTTCTCATTTCTATTCTGTCATTTAAATATAAGGAGAAAAAAAAGCTGAGTTAATATTGTCAGTTGTTTTGTTGGTATTTTTACAGAGAGAAGTGTTAAAGATCCCAGGATTGACCAGTTGCTGTCTGCAAGAGAGTAGTCAGCGCCTTTTCTATGGCCTATGAAAACTGCACACGCTGATGAACTTGACTTGCCTGACCACTCACTTGTCATTGAAACTCCATCTTCTGACGTGAGCCCCACCTGGTTGATCTAGAGAGTGCTTGAACAGGAGAAGGCTGTAACTCCGGTCCTGGCTGCAGACAAGAAAATCCTGGCTGCAGACAAGGCACCTTGTGACTACATGGCAGGACAAGTCCTTGAGTCAATCAACAAAGCCCAGGTTCCCCTGGAGGAGTTCACTGAAGCCTTGTCTGGAGAAGATTATGTAAGTGACTCCTACATGAAAACCCGCTGAACTCCAGCTGTTCAACGTTACTGTTTTGACTCTGGAAGATGACTCACCCCTAACAAAGGACAACAAGAGAGGACCATCCTCTACCCCGATCCTACCACAGATGACCTGTTGGACGTAGCGTCCTTCCCACACCCACGCTTTAAAACCACATGCATCAAGAGCAACAGGGTGGACTACATAAAGACAAAGAGTAGCAGAGCTTCATTTGACTGCTGACAGAGCAGCTGCCATCCATCGCAGATACAGATGAATCACAGGAGCAGAAGCACCAGACCCAGTGGAACCAAAGAAGATTGAGAAGACGCTTGGAAGTTAAAATTAAAATATATATATTTTTTTAAAGGACAAACACCAGCAGCTTCCCTGTCTGACAAAGGTGTCATTTGAAGCTGAGCTGAATAGCTACCTGCAGACAGTTGATGTTGACAGGTGAGGCAGATCCCCTGGAGTGGTGGAGGGTCCATGAAGAGCACCTTCCTAAGGTGAGCAAACTGGCCAACAAACACCTGTGCATTCCTGCCACTAGTTCACCTTCCGAAAGGGTCTTCAGCACTAGTGGCAATGTGGTGACATGCCACAGAGCTGCACTTAAGCCAGATACAGTAGACCGGCTGGTTTTCCTTTCCCATGACCTGTGGAACCAATATGATTGTTGGTTCTATACCAGGAGTTACACAACCTGGTTAAATGATAGTGTGACATTTTTGTAATTCATACGCCCTATTTGAAGCTGTTATCTTTCCCCGTTTTACTTGAATATTTACATTATTTAGTTGGAATTCTTGGAAGTTATTCTGTTTGGTAGCATTCAACAGACTTCAACAGACTTGCGCATCATGTGAAATAGTTATTTGTAATGTTATTTATTTTTCAGGGTGGTACCATATGTGTAATAATCCGCTGGCCATTTGATGAATTGTTCAGCAGTCTTATGGAGCTTTTTGGACCTGGACTTGGTGCTCCGGTACCGCTTGCCGTGAGGTAGCAGAGAGAACAGTCTATGACTTGGGTGACTGGAGTCTTTGACAATTTGGGCCTTCCTCTGACACAGCCTGGTATAGAGGTCCTGGCCACAGTACTGAAGCCATGGACCGTAAGATGGGCTTGTTTTCCTTCACCATAACATGCCACAGTACTGAAGCCATGGACCGTAAGATGGGCTTGTTTTCCTTCACCATAACATGCCACAGTACTGAAGCCATGGACCGTAAGATGGGCTTGTTTTCCTTCACCATAACATGCCACAGTACTGAAGCCATGGACCGTAAGATGGGCTTGTTTTCCTTCACCATAACATGCCACAGTACTGAAGCCATGGACCGTAAGATGGGCTTGTTTTCCTTCACCATAACATGCCACAGTACTGAAGCCATGGACCGTAAGATGGGCTTGTTTTCCTTCACCATAACATGCCACAGTACTGAAGCCATGGACCGTAAGATGGGCTTGTTTTCCTTCACCATAACATGCCACAGTACTGAAGCCATGGACCGTAAGATGGGCTTGTTTTCCTTCACCATAACATGCCACAGTACTGAAGCCATGGACCGTAGATGGGCTTGTTTTCCTTCACCATAACATGCCACAGTACTGAAGCCATGGACCGTAAGATGGGCTTGTTTTCCTTCACCATAACATGCCACAGTACTGAAGCCATGGACCGTAGATGGGCTTGTTTTCCTTCACCATAACATGCCACAGTACTGAAGCCATGGACCGTAGATGGGCTTGTTTTCCTTCACCATAACATGCCACAGTTCTGAAGCCATGGACCGTAGATGGGCTTGTTTTCCTTCACCATAACTGTCTCACTGTGAATATATTCCATTTTTCTTTTCTTTTTTTGCAACGTTATTTATTAGTGTTCCTGTGTTTTTAGTAAAAGTTTAACCAATAGCACTACTGTTATTTACTGTCAGTGTTGTTTAATGCTGTTCCAACAAAAATCAGATGGGATTAAGCTAATGAAAACCCACTTAGAATTCATTAGTTGCAGTCCTTTATATAAGAAAAAAATAACTTTTTTTTTTTTCATTTTATTTTTATTTTTCATTTGTATAAATACTGTCAAAAATGTGAAAAATATAGGGGTATGATATTTAAGCCATATCGTCCCCAGTCCTAGTGTCAGTGCTGTGTGTAAGTTGATTATGCAAATTATTTGGAGTTTCCAACATTGTGTCAATTCTTGTTTTTTGTAAGAAACAATCAGTCTTTCCTCAACTGTTAGCCAAGAGAGACTGTCAGCATAGTATTTATATCAGCCCTCTGATTACCATGAAGAGCAAGGCGTGCTGCTCTGTTCTGGGCCAGCTGCAGCCTAACTAGATCGTTCTTTGTAGCACTTGACCATATGACTGGACAATAATCATGATACAACTAGAGCCTGTGGGACTTGCCTTGTGAAGTGTGGTGTCAAAAAAAGCAGAGCGTCTTTATTTATGACAGACGTCTCCCCATATTTACAACCCCCTAGAATCTATATGTTTTGACCATGACAGTTTACAAGGCTAAAAGTAATTTAGTCTCCTCAAATCAAATTGTATTACAGTGAAATGCTTACTTTACAAGCCCTTAACCAAAAGTGCAGTTCAAGAAATAAGAGTTAAGAAAATATTTAGTGAATAAAGTAACACAGTAGAATGACATAACAGTAACGAGGCTTTATACATGGGGCACTGGTACAGACTAAATGTGCAGGGGTACAGGTTAGTCTGGGTAATATATACATGTAGGTAGGGGTACAGTGACTATGGGGGTACAGGTTAGTCTGGGTAATATGTACATGTAGGTAGGGGTACAGTGACTATGGGGGTACATGTTAGTCTGGGTAATATATACATGTAGGTAGGGGTACAGTGACTATGGGGGTACAGGTTAGTCTGGGTAATATATACATGTAGGTAGGGGTACAGTGACTATGGGGGTACAGGTTAGTCTGGGTAATATGTACATGTAGGTAGGGGTACAGTGAAAGGTTAGTCTGGGTAATATGTACATGTAGGTAGGGTACAGTGACTATGGGGGTACATGTTAGTCTGGGTAATATGTACATGTAGGTAGGGGTACAGTGACTATGGGGGTACAGGTTAGTCTGGGTAATATGTACATGTAGGTAGGGGTACAGTGACTATGGGGGTACAGGTTAGTCTGGGTAATATGTACATGTAGGTAGGGGTACAGTGACTATGGGGGTACAGGTTAGTCTGGGTAATATGTACATGTAGGTAGGGGTAAAGTGACTGGGGGTACAGGTTAGTCTGGGTAATATGTACATGTAGGTAGGGGTACAGTGACTATGGGGGTACAGGTTAGTCTGGGTAATATGTACATGTAGGTAGGGGTACAGTGACTATGGGGGTATAGGTTAGTCTGGGTAATATGTACATGTAGGTAGGGGTACAGTGACTATGGGGGTATAGGTTAGTCTGGGTAATATGTACATGTAGGTAGGGGTACAGTGACTATGGGGGTACAGGTTAGTCTGGGTAATATGTACATGTAGGTAGGGGTACAGTGACTATGGGGGTACAGGTTAGTCTGGGTAATATGTACATGTAGGTAGGGGTACAGTGACTATGGGGGTACAGGTTAGTCTGGGTAATATGTACATGTAGGTAGGGGTACAGTGACTATGGGGGTACAGGTTAGTCTGGGTAATATGTACATGTAGGTAGGGGTACAGTGACTATGGGGGTACAGGTTAGTCTGGGTAATATGTACATGTAATATGTACATGTAGGTAGGGGTACAGTGACATATGGGGGTACAGGTTAGTCTGGGTAATATGTAGATGTAGGTAGGGGTACAGTGACTATGGGGGTACAGGTTAGTCTGGGTAATATGTACATGTAGGTAGGGGTACAGTGACTATGGGGGTACAGGTTAGTCTGGGTAATATGTACATGTAGGTAGGGGTACAGTGACTACAGGTTAGCCTGGGTAATATGTACATGTAGGTAGGGGTACAGTGACTACAGGTTAGTCTGGGTAATATGTACATGTAGGTAGGGGTACAGTGACTACAGGTTAGTCTGGGTAATATGTACATGTAGGTAGGGGTACAGTGACTATGGGGGTACAGGTTAGTCTGGGTAATATGTACATGTAGGTAGGGGTACAGTGACTATGGGGGTACAGGTTAGTCTGGGTAATATGTACATGTAGGTAGGGGTACAGTGACTATGGGGGTACAGGTTAGTCTGGGAAATATGTACATGTAGGTAGGGGTACAGTGACTATAGGGGTACAGGTTAGTCTGGGTAATATGTACATGTAGGTAGGGGTAAAGTGACTACAGGTTAGTCTGGGTAATATGTACATGTAGGTAGGGGTACAGTGACTATGGGGGTACAGGGTAGTCTGGGTAATATCTACATGTAGGTAGGGGTACAGTGACTATGGGGGTACAGGTTAGTCTGGGTAATATGTACATGTAGGTAGGGGTAAAGTGACTACAGGTTAGTCTGGGTAATATGTACATGTAGGCGGGGTAAAGTGACCGCACAGATGATTAAACCGCAAGTAGCAGCAGTGTAAAAACAAAAAGGGGGGGGTCAATGTAATAATCCGGTGGCCATTTGATGAATTGTTCAGCGGTCTTATGGAGCTTTTTGGACCTGGACTTGGTGCTCCGGTACCGCTTGCCGTGAGGTAGCAGAGAGAACAGTCTATGACTTGGGTGACTGGAGTCTTTGACAATTTGGGCCTTCCTCTGACACAGCCTGGTATAGAGGTCCTGGATGTCAGGAAGCTTGGCCCCAGTGATGTACTGGGTCGTATGCACTACCCTCTGTAGTGCCTTACGG
This sequence comes from Oncorhynchus tshawytscha, assembly GCF_018296145.1. NCBI lineage: Eukaryota > Metazoa > Chordata > Actinopteri > Salmoniformes > Salmonidae > Oncorhynchus > Oncorhynchus tshawytscha. Next base: position 41,207,694 of record NC_056461.1, read on the forward strand.
TCAGATACAGAACAGTTGCATCACCGCCTGGTATGGCAACCTGTCAGGATTACTCTCGATGGTGCAGCTGTACAATTTTTGAGGATCTGGGGACCTGTGCCAAATCATTTGTTTCCTGGTGGGGGGGAAAGGTGCTGTTGTGCCCTCTTCATGACTGTCTGGATGTGTTTGGACCATGATAGCCACGCCATTCATTACCAGATTAACCTGAGGTCTAGAATTTATGGATTGACTTGTACCAAATACAATGCCCTTAGGTTTAGAGATGTTCAGGACCAGTTTATTACTGGCCACCCATTCCAAAACAGACTGCCATTGGCAGGTCATTGGTAACAATAGAAAAAGAGTAGACTCCTCATGTTTTTAACTCCATATATCCTCATATCTTTTCAGCTGCAGAGGTCAGAGGTCGTCATCTCCCTAATTGGCCGATGGTCTATTCCCATGCTCCTAACGTCTGCGGTAGTTGAACACAAGACAAATGTAATTACAAAGATGTAGTGCAGGCTTTAGTGAAAATCACTTCGGTTACATGAATATTTCCTAAATGCTATTGTAAACAACCTTTTTGAGTAATCGCCCACAGCTTAGTCTGACACTCAGACATTGTATTGATTACCTAAAAGATCTAGCCTACTGCGAATGAGTGTGGACCTAATTGAACTTGGTCTTAATTCAGGTTTGCTGGCTACTGAGTTGCACGTTTACCCCCCCGTATGTACCTACATGTTATTACAGTATATTATTTTGTGTCGGACTCATTTTCCCGCTAATTGCCTTATGGATCAAACATTTGCGTGTAGCTTACTGCCTTGTGCACATTGCTACGCTTATTATGTGAAGAAATAGTTTATCAACATTTTAAGCTAAACCTTCTGATCTGTTGCATCAGACACTTTTGAATGTTTATTTTTTATGTATCCTAGGCCTACTGGTTGTATGAATTTGGGATATATCATCCCACAAATGACCCAGATGTCTGTTTGGAATAGTTTATTTATTTCATGACAAGTTGTCCAATAGAATGATAACTGTTCTATTATGGGGGATAGTAGATTGACATAGGCTAGTGATTTTGCTGTTCGTTACTCGTCTTGTTGGCTGAGGGAAATGTAAACGTGGTCATCGGAATTTGATAAGGAGGGATCTCACATCGTTGCTTCCTCGACTTGCAGGTTCTGTTAAGATGAGTTAACAAGAACCTTCATGTGATTTTTATGTCATTTTAATCTCTGTGGGTGGACGCCATAATCAGGTTACGCACCCAATGCATATGGGTCGGTACATTTCTCAAATGTTCAGTAAATTATAATGCTGCCGTTCAAATATCTAACGCCACATTTTCCTAATGAAAACCTATCTGATATCGTACCACCATGGTCATCTGGCCAGCTAGCTAGCGTATTAGCTAATATAGTTAGCTAGCTAACACCACAGATGAAAGGGTAAATTATTGTAATCTTTCCTAACAGGTCAAATAGCTATCTGCTTAGCTTATTGCATGCATGTCCGGGCATGTCGACATGTCTTATTATTGGTGAATTATCGGGTTGCCAGGTAGCCTAGTGGTTAGAGCGTTGGACTAGTAACTGGAAGGTTTCAAGATCAAATCCCAGAGCTGACAAGGTACAAATCTGTCGTTCTGCCCCTGAACAAGGCAGTTAACTCACTGTTCCAAGGCTGTCATTGAAAATAACAATTTGTTCTTAACCTTTCTGGCGCAGGCGTGGCGCTAGCGACCCACCTCGACAACATCCGTTGAATTTGACATTCAAATTATAGAAATATTTAACATTCATGAAAATACAAGTGTAATACATCAAAATAAAGCTTAACTTCTTGTTAATCCAGCCGCAATGTCAGATTTCAAAAAGGCTTTATGGTGAAAGCAAACCATGCGATTATCTGAGGACAGCGCCCTACACACAAAAGCATGAAAAACATTTTTCAACCAGACAGGTGCGCCACGAAAGTCAGAAATAGCGATATAATAAATGCCTTTGAAGATCTTCTTCTGTTGGCACTCCAAAAGGTCCCAGCTACATTATAAATATTCCTTTTGTTTGATAAAGTCCTTCATTATGTCCCCAGTTTAGTTGGCACGCTTCATTCAATAATCCACCGGTTTCCCTCCTTCAAAATGAATCCCAAACGTTACCAATAAACTTCTCCAAACAAGTCAAACAACATTTATAATCAAATCTCAGGCACCCTAATACGTAAATAAATTATACAATTTAAGACGGAGAATCGTTATTGTCTTTACCAGAGATAAACAACAAAGAACACTCTCTCATCCACGCATGAAAACACTACAGCCAAAATGGGAGCCACTTTGAAAAAATGAGTTAGAATGAAGTTTTTCTAAAACAAGCCTGAAACTCTTTCTAAAGACTGTTGACATCTAGTGGAAGCCCTAGGAACTGCAATCTGGGATGTTTTCGCCTCATAATAAACATGACAGCCATTGGAAACAGTGGTAGGCTGAATTATATATTTTTTGGAGGGTATGTCCTTGGGTTTTCGCCTGCCATACCTGTTCTGTTATACTCCCAGACATTATTTTTAACAGTTTTAGAAACTTTAGAGTGTTTTCTATCAAAATCGACCAATTATATGCATATCCTAGCTTCTGGGCCTGAGTAACATGCAGTTTACTTTGGGCACGCTTTCATCCAGACGTCAAAATTCTGCCCCCTAGCCCAAAGAGGTTAATTAACTGACTTGCCTAGTTAAATAAAGGTAAAAAATAATGAATAAAAAAAAACTGATTGGTGAATTAAAACTGAAATGTGTACCTTTTTGGGGTAACCTGACCAAATTCACATAGAAATGTGAGTTTATTGATTTGTCATTCTCATTGAAAGCAAGTCTAAGAAGGGTTAGAAATGTTCTATGTCTTCGGTTTCTATGCTTCCCTTTAAGTTTAGTTTTTTTTTGCGTCTTTTGCTTTCAGTTTTGTACACCAGTTTCTAACAGCTGAAAATACAATATTTTAGGATTAATTAAAATATATTTCACACCGGTTTAGATGGTACAATGATTCACTACACCGTTTCCCAACCCTGGTCCTCCAGTACCCCCAACACTACACAGTTTCCCAACCCTGGTCCTCCAGTAACCCCAACACTACACCGTTTCCCAACCCTGGTCCTCCAGTTTACCCTGGTCCTCCAGTACCCCCAACACTACACAGTTTCCCAACCCTGGTCCTCCAGTAGCCCCAACACTACACCGTTTCCCAACCCTGGTCCTCCAGTACCCCCAACACTACACAGTTTCCCAACCCTGGTCCTCCAGTACCCCCAACACTACACAGTTTCCCAACCCTGGTCCTCCAGTAACCCCAACACTACACAGTTTCCCAACCCTGGTCCTCCAGTACCCTGGTCCCCCCAACACTACACAGTTTCCCAACCCTGGTCCTCCAGTACCCCCAACACTACACAGTTTCCCAACCCTGGTCCTCCAGTAACCCCAACACTACACAGTTTCCCAACCCTGGTCCTCCAGTAACCCCAACACTACACAGTTTCCCAACCCTGGTCCTCCAGTAACCCCCCAACACTACACAGTTTCCCAACCCTGGTCCTCCAGTACCCCCACCTACACAGTTTCCCACAGTACCCCCAACACTACAGTTTCCCAACCCTGGTCCTCCAGTAACCCCAACACTACACCGTTTCCCAACCCTGGTCCTCCAGTACCCCCAACACCTACACAGTTTCCCAACCCTGGTCTTCCAGTACCCCCAACACTACATAGTTTCACAACCCTGGTCCTCCAGTAACCCCAACACTACACAGTTTCGTGGTAGCTCTTGACAAACACACCTCATTCAACTCATTGAGGGTTTGATGATTTGTTGACAAGTTGAATCAGGTGTGCTTATCCAGGATTACAATTAAAAATGTATACCGTTGGGGGTACCGGAAGACCAGGGTTGGGAAACACTGCTCTACTCTAGCCATCGCTCATAAACTGAAATTAGGCAAACTATTAGAATTTTAGCAACCAGGAAATGGTGGGGAGATTTCTGCATATTGTACCTTTTTTTTAAACTAATATTTGCAACAGGAGTTTGATTTTGGTCATTGTGTCATTTCATCCATTTTTCAATACGGCATCTGTTTGGATGAATGAGCTAGCTTGGCGCTGCTGATTTTCTCAGCTAGACATTCCTTGGCTTTGTGCGTTGCTCGTGGCTCAGGCGGTGAGTGGTGGTTGCCATAGCAGCAGCTTTGCTTTGTAGCAGGACTATCAGTAAAGCCGATAGGGAAGAGCTGATGGACTAGAAAAGGTCAATATCGGCCCGACGTATCGGCTGAGCTGTTTTTATTTATTTGTTTATTTAATGTAACATTTATTTAACTAGTCAAGTCAGTTAAGAACAAATTCCTATTTACAATGACAGCCTACACCGGTCAAACCCGGACGTCGCTGGACCAATTGTGCGCTGCCCTATGGGACTCCCAATCACGGCCCGGTTGTGATACAGCCTGGAATCGAACCAGAGTGTCTGTAGTGACGCCTCTAGCAATGAGATGCAATGCCTTAGACCGCTGCGCCTCTCGGGAGCCCCGAGTTAAACATAACATTCAACATTTTTATATTTAGAAAATAAATTATCAAATTAAATCAGACTTTTTCCTAGTTTGAGTTTTTTTTAAATCAGTTTCGGTCCAGGTGGGGTGAAGAAGATGTTTGACAATAAGAACTGCATTCCGAAGTTATATATAGGCAAATAAATTAACTTCTACTGCTCTAGATGATGCATCATGGGTGAATAAAACTTTATTTAAGTTATTTAAGTTCTTATTGTAATGAGATGTAGTATTTACAGGAATGTGAAAAGGTCTTATTGTAATGAGATGTAGTTTTTACAGGAATGTGAAACGGTCTTATTGTAATGAGATGTAGTTTTAACAGGAATGTGAAACGGTCTTATTGTAATGAGATGTAGTTTTAACAGGAATGTGAAACGGTCTTATTGTAATGAGATGTAGTATTTACAGGAATGTGAAACGGTCTTATTGTAATGAGATGTAGTATTTACAGGAATGTGAAACGGTCTTATTGTAATGAGATGTAGTTTTAACAGGAACGTGTTATGGTAATGAGACATGTCCACAGAGTAGTATAGCATTTTAATGAGGCGGCAGGGTAGCCTAGTGGTTAGAGCGTTGGAGTTCAAACCCCTGAGCTGACAAGGTACAAATCTGTCGTTCTGCCCCTGAACAGGCAGTTAACTCACTGTTCCTAGGCCGTCATTGAAAATAAGAATTTGTTCTTAACTGACTTGTCTGCTTAAATAAAGGTTAAAAAAAATTGATAGACAAACCACAGCAACATCATTTTATAGATTGATCCAAGAATTCAATCACAATGCATTTCTTTAATGAGAATTTGGGGGTAACAATGTATAATTAAAAAAACTATCTGGCTAAAATGTATGTAAAATAAGAAACTTAGTCCTCAGAATTATAGTTGATTTTTGCAGATGCATCATGGCTTTGTCACTCAATGTGCTACAGCCGTTTTTAAACTGGTTTCATGAGAATCTCCCATGTACCTTTTAGAAGACATTGGTTGTCTTCCAAGTCGGGAATTGAGGAAAACGTTTTGCGACAGAATACACCCTTGCTGAACACAACCTTGACATTCCCCCTTTTCAGTTATCTCTCTCTCTCTCTCTCTCCTTTCGGAGCTATCCCTCTCTCACTCTCTCCTTTCAGAGCTCTCTCTCTCCTTTCAGGGCTCTCTCTCTCTCTCTCATTTCAGGGCTCTCTCTCTCTCTTTCAGGGCTCTCTCTCTCTCTCTCTCCTTTCAGGCTCTCTCTCTCTCTCTCCTTTCAGAGCTCTCTCTCTCTCTCTCCTTTCAGAGCTCTCTCTCTCCTTTCAGAGCTCTCTCTCTCTCCTTTCAGAGCTCTCTCTCTCTCCTTTCAGAGCTCTCTCTCTCCTTTCAGAGCTCTCTCTCTCCTTTCAGAGCTCTCTCTCTCTCCTTTCAGAGCTCTCTCGCTCTCCTTTCAGAGCTCTCTCTCCCTCTCTCTCCCTCCTTTCACTCATACTCCTGTCTTTCAGTCACCAATCCTCTGCCTATCTCTCCCCTCTTGACTGCAGCAGTGTAACAGTCTGTCTCTTTGTAATGCATGATGCCCGGCTGCCTTTCCCTCCAGAAGCTCCCTCCAGATAAGCACATTGACTTCACTCACTGGCATCAGTGACTTGCGAAGTTGCCAATTCTCCCTCTACCCCGCCTCTTTCTTTCTCTCTCTCTCCCTCCTTCTTCTTTCTTTCCCCCTCTTTCTTTTGCAGACAGACCCCCATCGGTAACCATGGTTATCAATTTTCCAGAGACACAGTTAAGGAAATCTCCACTCCAATACTGTATGTTGGTATTGGTTATTATTAGTCCATTGTTGATAGTCCCAACTTGATTGCTGACATGCAAAAATATTTTTTCAAGATATATCACTTTCGAAATACAGCCGCTATGATCCATATTGCATCATATGATGCTGCGTTTCACACACACACACACACGCACAACTGTAATGTTAGAGAGAGGGGGAAAGAAAGGGAGACAAAAAGAGGAGGTAGAGTTGACAACTTGGCAAGTCACTGATGCCAGTGAGTGAAGTCAATGTGGATATCTGGTCTAGGTTAGAGGGAGGTTCATGTCTGTTTACTCAGACCCTTGGTTCCTCTTGTAAGAGGAGAGGTAGGGGTGGGAGAAGGGGAAGGTGGGGGGACGGGAAGAGTAGAGGTGGAGGAGGGGAAGAAGAGGAAGGGAGGGGTGGGAGGGAAAGAGGAGGTGGGGGAGAGGGGAAGAAGAGAGATATATTGCGGCGATATTGACCTTTTCTAGTCTTGGTTAACGGCCCTTTATCGCTCGACATAGCAAAAACATGCAGATGTACAGTTGAAGTCGGAAGGTTACATACACTTAGGTTGGAGTCATTAAAACTCGTTTTTCAACCACTCCACACATTTCTTGTTAACTTCACTAGGGTAGGGGGCACTCTTTTCACCTCCGGATGAAAAGTGTGCCCAAAGTAAACTGCCTGCTTCTCAGGCCCAGAAGCAGGCAGTTTAAGAAGGATATCCATATAATTGGTAGATTTAGATAGAAAACACTCCAAAGGTTCCTAAACTGTTACAATAATATCTGTGAGTATAACAGAACTGATTTGGCAGGTGAAAACCTGAGAAAAATCCATCCAGGAAGTGTTGAATGCCATTACAGTATCCATTGACTTGGGACTCAAATTGCACTTCTCTAAAAACAACCTGAGGATTGATTGTAAACATCATTTGATATGTTTTTACGAACTTTACGGATACTATTTGGATTTTTCGTCTGCCTGTTGTGACTGCGTTTGAGCCTGTGGATTACTGAACAAAACGCTCAAACAAACCAGAGGTTTTTGTATATAAAGAGGGACTTTATCGAACAAAACAAACATTTATTGAGTAAATGGGAGTCTTGTGAGTGCAACCATATGAAGATCATCAAAGGTAAGTGATTAATTTTATTGCTATTTCTGACTTGTGTAACTCCTCTATGTGGCTGGTAACTGTTTGTAATGATTTGTCTGCTGGGCGCTGTTCTCAGATAATCGCATGGTTTCCTTTCGCCGTAAAGCCTTTTTGAAATCTGACACCGTGGTTGGATTAACAAGAAGTTCATCTTTAAACCGATGTATAACACTTGTATGTTTCATGAATTTTTATAGTATTTCTGTTTTTGAATTTGGCGCACTGCAATTTCACTGGATGTTGGCCAGGTGGGACGCTACCGTCCCACATCCCCTAGTGAGGTTAACAAACTATAGTTTTGGAATGTTGGTGACGACATCTACTTTGTGCATGACACAAGTAATTTTTCCAACAATTGTTTGTTGGAAAACAGCTTGGAAAATTCCAGAAAATGTCATCGCTTTAGAAGCTTCTGATAGGCTAATTGACATCATTTTTTGAGTCAATTGGAGGTGGGCCTGTGCATGTATTTCAAGGCCTACCTTCAAACTCAGCGCCTCTTTGCTTGACATCATGGGAAAATCAAAAGAAATCAGCCAAGACCTCAGATTTTTTTTTTTTGACCTCCACAAGTCTGGTTTATCCTTGGGAGCAATTTCCAAACGCCTGAAGGTATCACGTTCATCTGTACAAACAATAGTACACAAGTATAAATACCATGAGGCCACGCAGCCGTCATACCGCTCAGGAAGGAGACGCGTTCCGTCTCCTAGAGATGAACGTACTTTGGTGTGTAAAGTGCAAATCAATCCCAGAACAACAGCAAAGGACCTTGTGAAGATACTGGAAGAAACGGGTACAAAAGTATCTATATCCACAGTAAAACAAGTCCTATAGACATAACAAGGAAGAAGCCATTGTTCCAAAAGCGCCATAAAAAAAGCCAAACTACGGTTTGCAACTGTAGGGACAAAGATTGTACTTTTTGGAGAAATGTCCTCTGTTCTGATGAAGCAAAAATATAACTTTTTGGCCATAATGTCCATCGTTAGGATTGGAGGAGAAAGAGGGAGGCTTGCAAGCCGAAGAACACCATCTCAACCGTGAAGCACGGGGGTGGCAGCATCATGTTGTGGGTGTGCTTTGCTGCAGGAGGGACTAGTGTACTTCACAAAATGGATGGCATCATGAGGTAGGAAAATTATGTGGATATATTGAAGCAACATCTCAACACATCAGTCAGGAAGTTAAAGCTTGCTCGCAAATGGGTCTTCCAAATGGACAATGGCCCCAAGCATACTTCCAAAATTGGGGCAAAATGGCTTAAGGACAACGAAGTCAAGGTATTGGAGTGGCCATCACAAAGCCCTGACCTCAATCCTATAGAACATTTGTGGGCAGAACTGAAAAGGCGTGTGCGAGCAAGGAGGCTTACAAACCTGACTCAGTTACACCAGCTCTGTCAGGAGGAATGGGCCAAAATTCACCCAACTTATTGTGGGAAGCTTGTGGAAGGCTACCCGAAACGTTTGACCCACGTTAAACAATTTAAAGGCAATGCTAACAAATACTAATTGAGTGTATGTAATATTCTGACCCACTGGAAATATATAATTCTCTCTACTATAATTCAGACATTTCACATTCTTAAAATAGAGTGATGATCCTAACTGACCTAAAAACAGGGCATTTTTACTAGGATTAAATGTCAGGAATTGTGAAAAACTGAGTTGAAATGTATTTGGCCAAGGTGTATGTAAACTTTCGACTTCAACTGTAGGTCTACACCATCGGATCTTATCTCCAAACTATGGACAGATTTAAGTCATTCAGACAGAACATGCATCGTCGTTTCATCTTTTGTCCCTGCGTCCGCTCTCCTTGTTAGATATTATGCACATTTATGGTTTGGTAGGAAATGTTACCACCTTTGATCTAGCTCTAATAGTAGCAGTAAACTGCACCAAGTGATATGAGCAGTGGAGACAGAAGTGAAAGTGAGCAGAGTTAGAGCCTTGCTCTATCCAATCGTAGCAGTAGGATCAAGTTACAACCCCCACCCATTTCTTGACAGATAGTTAAACTAGCCAATCAAATGTCATCCTGGCAGCTGAGTTGTTTAGAGATTTATCCTGACATCTGAAAGAAAATAAAAAACATTCTGATCATGGAAATTGACAAAAGGAAAAACTAGTTTCATAAGCATCTGTGATCACAAGTCATGACGTTACGTTGGACCCATTTTGCATTGAATAGATGTTCTTTTCTATTGTCAAACTAACAGCAGTGCCTATATGATGTCCTTCCATACAGGCGTGTCCTGCTGGACTGGTGCTTCTTTGTAATTGTTGTTGATCAGTAGGCTAATGGAAGTCCCAAATGAAAGACAGATGTTTGTAATCTGTAGCATCATAGACTCCACTGATCAGCTGTAACAAGATCATCAAGTCAATGCACACACCCCTATTGAATATGCCTTCACCTGTATTGTGTGTAGGCCTTAATTTACCCAGTTAATCAAGAGATATTACCATTATGTAGTTAAAAAAAAAAAAAAAAAGCTTTTATTTTATTAGGCAAGTCAGTTAAGAACAAATTCTTATTTACAATGACAGCCTAGGAACAGTGGGTTAACTGCCTGTTCAGGGGCAGAATGACAGATTTGTACCTTGGCAGCTCAGGGGTTTGAACTTGCAACCTTCTGGTTACTTGTCCAACGCTCTAACCACTAGGCTACCCTGCCGCCCCAGTTAGAGTTAGAATGTTAAAACAAAGTGAAATGTATTGTTTAATTTTAAAATGGATGCATTATTGCACACACATGGCTGTCCGGGAAATTTTGTCATCAACATTTTCTCATCTAATGATATTGAGTATCGGCTTAAAATAACGTCCATCTACGTTCTTGACCCCCAAAAATCGGTATTTGCATCATCCCTAAAGAAATCCATAACAAAAAATACTGCCGTTTTGGTGCATGTACAGCCAACTACTGCAAATATAATACTGTGATACTGTCAAAACGAAACGATATATTGCCAAAAATAATATCCCAATTTGTAACGGCATTGTCGCGTCTTCTTTTCATCAATTGAAATGAACGATCCTTTTCGATCCTCCTCGTTTTCGTTTTTATTTTCTGGGTCTATTTAGTCAGTTATCTCGTCAATTGCCACTGAAAAAATAGGTGTTTTGACAAATATTTCTGATGAATATTGTGTAGAATAAGATCAGATTCCTGTAGAATAGATCAGATTCCTGTAGAATAGGGAATCATTTCAACTCTATACATTTCATTTCTATCTGCAGCATTCTGTGTGTTTCAGTACATTGACAGAACACACCCCTGGTCTAAGTTGCTGAGTACGCCCCTCAGCCCTGGTCCTCAGCCCTGGTCCTCAGCTCTGGTCCTCAGCTCTGGTCCTCAGCCCTGGTCTAAGTTGCTAAGAACACCCCTCAGCCCTGGTCCTCAGCCCTGGTCTAAATGGCCAAGAACACCCATCAGCCCTGGTCCTCAACACTGTTCTAAGTTGCTAAGAACACCCCTCAGCCCTGGTCCTCAGCCCTGGTCTAAATGGCTAAGAACACCCCTCAGCCCTGGTCCCCAGCCCTGGTCTAAGTTGCTGAGTACACCCCTCAGCCCTGGTCTATGTTGCTGAGTCTGGTCCTCAGCCCTGGTCTAAGTTGCTGAGTACACCCCTCAGCCCTGCTCTGCTCTAGGCTGATAAGGGATTGGGTTCTTCTCTGGCAGCAGCTGTGGGTTGAAACGAGGTCAGTGACAGAACAGTCTGGCAGACTGTGTGTGTGTCTGAGAGCGTGTGTGTGTGTGTGCTGCACTACCCTGTTGAAGCAGGGGGTGGTTGTGGTTAAAATCTCAGTGCAGCAGCATATTTCTGGTTGCCTTGGTGGTATTTGGCTGATGGGGTGTATGGTATGGTGGTAAACTATAACTAACCAGTAAACTATAACTGACTGAATTTAGGCTAACGGTAAACTATAACTAACCAGTAAACTATAACTGACTGAATTTAGGCTAACAGTAAACTATAACTAACCAGTAAACTATAACTGACTGAATTTATGCTAACAGTAAAGTATAACTAACTGAATTTAGGCTAACAGTAAACTATAACTGACTGAATTTAGTAAAGTATAACTGACTGAATTTAGTAAAGTATAACTGATGCAGTTATATTGTGGGAAATATGACCATCCTGCATAGTCCACGTGGTCCTGCTGCTAGGGACGGTTTCCCTGACTCAGGCCGTGCGTCCCAAATGCCATCCTATTCGCTAGCTAAATAGTGCACTACTTTTGACCAGGGCACATAGGACTATGTAGGAAATAGGCTGGCATTTGGGACTTAACTCCAGATTACTGGTAAACCTTTTCCTGGACCAGAAAACACTGCCAATAGAGATTCTCCATCGGGCATGCTTTCTATTCCAGGAATAGGTTTAATCTGGGTCCAGAGAACTGTCCGTATATAATATGGTTGAGAGGTATCTAGATTTTCATACAGTCAGACTGTTTCTGTACCGTACGGGGGTACAGGAAGTGCACACAAATGGGTGCTATTTAAAACAAAAACAAATTATACATACATTTAGGCAACAGGGATCTTCGTCCAGGAGGGGGTTGAATATCTCTGCTGTTACCAAGAAGCTTGATCTTGACATTTCGCCACTTAGCTAGCAAGTCAGCAAACCAAATGCATCGCTGGAACCCTGAGCTGGATATCATTCGACACATCTTAGATTTCTTACAGTTATACTTTACTTTATAGTTAGTTATAAGCAGTGGCGTAGCACGCACCCCCGGAGGAAACGGTATTGACAATGTCGTTATGTCACTATGGTGGGACAATGTCGTTATGTCACCATGGTCGTTATATCACTATGGTGGGACAATGTCGTTATGTCACCATGGTCGGACAATGACGTTATGTCACTATGGTCGGTCAATGTCGTTATGTCACTGGTCGGTCAATGTCGTTATGTCACTGGTCGGTCAATGTCGTTATGTCACTGGTCGGTCAATGTCGTTATGTCACTGGTCGGTCAATGTCGTTATGTCACTATGGTCGGACAATGTCGTTATGTCACTATGGTCGGACAATGTCGTTATATCACTGGTCGGACAATGACGTTATGTCACTGGTCGGACAATGACGTTATGTCACCCTGGTCGGACAATGACGTTATGTCACCATGGTCGGACAATGTCGTTATATCACTATGGTCGGACAATGACGTTATGTCACTTTGGTCGGACAATGACGTTATGTCACTTTGGTCGGACAATGACGTTATGTCACTATGGTCGGACAATGACGTTATGTCACTATGGTCGGACAATGTCGTTATGTCACTATGGTCGGACAATGTCGTTATGTCACTATGGCCGGACAATGTCATTATATCACGATGGTCGGTATGGTCGGACAATGTCGTTATGTCACTATGGCCGGAAAATGTCATTATGTCACCATGGTCGGACAATGTCGTTATATCACCATGGCCGGACAATGTCGTTATATCACCATGGCGGGACAATGACGTTATATCACCATGGCGGGACAATGTCGTTATATCACCATGGTCGGACAATGTCGTTATAGCACCATGACAATGTCGTTATATCACCGTGGTCGGACAATGTCGTTATATCACCGTGGTCGGACAATGTCGTTATATCACCGTGGTCGGACAATGTCGTTATAGCACCATGACAATGTCGTTATAGCACCATGGTCGGACAATGTCGTTATAGCACCATGGCGGGACAATGTCGTTATATCACCGTGGTCGGACAATGTCGTTATAGCACCGTGGTCGGACAATGTCGTTATAGCACCGTGGTCGGACAATGTCGTTATAGCACCGTGGTCGGACTGTCGTTATAGCACTGTGGTCGGACAATGTCGTTATAGCACCGTGGTCGGACAATGTCGTTATAGCACCGTGGTCGGACAATGTCGTTATAGCACCGTGGTCGGACAATGTCGTTATAGCACCGTGGTCGGACAATGTCGTTATAGCACCATGGTCGGACAATGTCGTTATAGCACCAGTATTGACAGGTTGGCCACCATGCAATAGCTGTATATCACATTGGAATGCTGTATTTTGCCATTTCTTGGCTTGCAGTGTCTCACAATTTAAGTGAAGCAGGGCCTGTCATCAATGAATAGGCTAGGATATTCTACACGAACTGAACACACGCTCCTTGCATCATTAGTAAAGGGAAAGCAGGTGAGCCCCCCTAAAAAAAAAAGTTGTCCCATGTACATTTTTCCTTACGTTACGGATACCAATTTAGTTTTTAACATTTTATCATTTACACCTCTAGTCTTGATAATGGAATGGGAGCGCGAAAGAGTACAGGGATTTTCTGGCAAGCACGGCCAGCCTAGACACACTGTCCAAAATACCATTACCTCAACGCTCAGAATAGCCTACCTGGTTCAATATTTCACAGGCTCTCCGAGCTTGACATTTTGTATGACAGCGTGTTTTCTCTTTGCGTTGATGGTTTATTGGATTGGTTGAAATGTGTTCCTTCTCCCTTTTTTTTCCCAGAGAGAGAGAGAGATTCTCTGGTGTGCACTATTATCCTAGACACATGGGCTGTATCTAAAATGGTGGCACCCTATTCCCTATATAGTGCACTACATTTGACCAGAGCCCTTTGGCACCCTATTCCCTATATAGTGCACTACATTTGACCAGAGCCCTTTGGCACCCTATTCCCTATATAGTGCACTACATTTGTCCAGAGCCCTATGGCACCCTATTCCCTATATAGTGCACTACATTTGACCAGAGCCCTTTGGCACCCTATTCCCTATATAGTGCACTACTTTTGACCAGACCCTATGGGCCCTGGGCAAAATTGGTGCATTATAGGGAATGGGGTTTGGGATGCCGCCATGGTCCGAAGTACCATTACCTCAGTCTCTCAGAATAGCCTACCTCGTTCAATATTTCAGAGACTCTCCGAGCTTGATGCATGTTTCCTCTAGGCCTTTGTGGTTTATAGGATTGGTTTAAGGCCTTTAGCCAGTTTTGAAATGTGCTAGGTTTTTCATTTTCACCCATCTCTCCACGCTAACTTTAGAAACCAGAGGTCAGTACCAGGGTTTCCCCTATATCCATTTCGATCTTTTCCGCTACTCCAAAAAATCTTAGCGAAAACACCTGATCTTGTTTGGAATCTTTATATCACCTTTATTTTAGCACAGAGTCCCGTTGAGACCAAGATTTCTTCTACAAGTAGCCCTGTACACAATTTATAAATACAACGTCATACAAATATAGATGATTACAACTCAAGAGAAACAATCACAATCTTCTAGGGCTGTCACCGACCCCCAAAATATATTGGTTAACCGAAAGTCGTCTGTACTTTCGACCAATCGATTGGTAGACATTTTAAAACGTTCATTTTTCCATATAGAAACACCCTATGTGTTTTATTAAAATAAACTATATACGCATTGATCTTGTCTGATGCTTTAAGCACACTGTTTGATGAAATACAACGACAATGACTAGAGGGAACAAGAAATCAAGATATCCGGAAGAAAAAACCCTGACCTGACCCAACCATCCCCATCCCGCTCCATCTGGCCTTCGCAGATTCTGCCGTCGTCACTGTCCTGAACTTCCTGGTAATAGGTCGACAACCTTTCTCATGTGGAATACCAATTTATCTTACCATTTCTACTGATCTCTATGCCAGTTATTATTTTCATACAGTGCATTCAAAAAGTATTCAGACCCCTTGACTTTTTCCACATTTTGTTATGTTACAGCCTTATTCTAAAATTGATGAAAATGTTTTTTTCCTCTCAATCTACACACAATACCCCTTAATGACGAAGCAAGTCAGAGACTTGTCCCAAAGCCACTCCTGCACTGTCTTGGCTGTGTGCTTTCGGTCATCGTCCTGTTGGAAGGTGAACCTTGGCCCCAGTCTGAGGTCTTGAGCAGGTTTTCATCAAGGATTTCTATGTACTTTGTATCCTGACTAATCTCACAGTCCCTGCCGCTGAAAAACATCCCCACAGCATGATGCTGCCACCACCATGCTTCATTGTAGGGATGGTGCCATGTTTCTTCCAAACGTGACGCTTGGCATTCATGCCAAAGAGTTAAATCTTGGTTTCATCAAACCAGAGAGTCTTGTTTCTAATGGTCTGAGAGTCTTTAGGTGCCTTTTGGCAAACTCCAAGAGGGCTGTCATGTGCCTTTACTGAGGAGTGACTTCCATCTGGCCACTCTACCATAAAGGCCTGAGTGATGGAGTGCTGCAGAGATGGTTGTCTTTCTGGAAGGTTCTCCCATCTCCACAGAGGAACTCTGGAGCTCTGTCAGAGTGACCATAAGGTTCTTTGACACCACCCAGACCAAGGCCCTTCTCCTTCGATTGCTCCGTTTGGCCGGGCGGCCAGCTCTAGGAAGAGTCTTGGTGGTTCCAAACTTCGTCAATTTAAGAATGACGGAGACGCTGTGTTCTTGGGGACCTTCAATGCTTCAGTTATTTTTTGGTACCCTTTACCAGATCTGTACCTCGACACAATCCTGTCTCGAAGCTCTACGGACAATTCCTTCAACCTCATGGCTTGGTTTTTAGCTCTGACATTCACTGTCAACTGTAGGACCTTATATAGACAGGTGTGTGCCTTTTCAAATAATGTCCAATCCAATTGAATTTACCACAGGTGGACTCCAATCAAGTTGTAGAAACATCTCAAAGATGATCAGTGGAAACAGGATGGGAAAAAATACTATACAAGGAACGGACATTTTTATGCAACAATAGAAACCCTATCTATCATCTTACAGTCAAAATACTATATTATTTAAATGTAACCTTTTATTTAACAAGGCAAGTCAGGTAAGAACAAATTCTTATTTACAATGACGGCCTACCGGGGAACAGTGGGTTAACTGCCTTGTTCAGGGGCAGAACGACAGACTTTTACCGTGTCAACTTGGGGATTCTATCCAGCAACCTTACCGTTTACTGGCTCAACGCTCTAACCACTAGGCTACCTGCTCGAACCACTAGGCTACCTGCTCTAACCACTAGGCTACCTGCTCTAACCACTAGGCTACCTGCTCTAACCACTAGGCTACCTGCTCTAACCACTAGGCTACCTACCTCTAACCACTAGGCTACCTACCTCTAACCACTAGGCTACCTACCTCTAACCACTAGGCTACCTACCTCTAACCACTAGGCTACCTGCTCTAACCACTAGGCTACCTGCTCTAACCACTAGGCTACCTGCTCTAACCACTAGGCTACCTGCTCTAACCACTAGGCTACCTGCTCTAACCACTAGGCTACCTGCCTCTAACCACTAGGCTACCTACCTCTAACCACTAGGCTACCTACCTCTAACCACTAGGCTACCTGCCTCTAAACACTAGGCTACCTGCCTCTAACCACTAGGCTACCTGCCTCTAACCACTAGGCTACCTGCCTCTAACCACTAGGCTACCTGCCGCCTGCCACCCTAGCCTATTATTGAACACTCAACTCCTTTAATGAAGAAGGTAATAAAACATTAGAAGACACCGTTCCATTTGTGATAGAGGAACATTTCTGTCAAACGTTTCCCCCTTCTTTCTAACAGCAACAACTAGGCTGCGTTGCTGATGTCACTAGGCTGCGTTGCTGATGTCACTAGGCTGCGTTGCTGATGTCACTAGACTGCGTTGCTGATGTCACTAGGCTGCGTTGCTGATGTCACTAGGCTGCGTTGCAAATGTTTTTTTGTTTGTTTTTAACTTGGCAAGTCAGTTAATAACAAATTCTTATTTTCAATGACGGCCTAGGAACAGTGGGTTAACTGATCTAGTAACAGTGGGGTTAACTGATCTAGTAACAGTGGGGTTAACTGATCTAGTAACAGTGGGGTTAACTGATCTAGGAACAGTGGGTTTAACTGATCTAGGAACAGTGGGTTAACTGATCTAGGAACAGTGGGTTAACTGATCTAGGAACAGTGGGTTAACTGATCTAGGAAGAGTGGGTTAACTGATCTAGGAACAGTGGGTTAACTGATCTAGGAACAGTGGGTTAACTGATCTAGGAACAGTGGGTTAACTGATCTAGGAACAGTGGGTTAACTGATCTAGGAAGAGTGGGTTAACTGATCTAGGAACAGTGGGTTAACTGATCTAGGAACAGTGGGTTAACTGATCTAGGAACAGTGGGTTAACTGATCTAGGAACAGTGGGTTAACTGATCTAGGAACAGTGGGTTAACTGATCTAGGAACAGTGGGTTAACTGATCTAGGAACAGTGGGTTAACTGATCTAGGAACAGTGGGTTAACTGATCTACTAGGAACGGTGGGTTAACTGATCTAGGAACGGTGGGTTAACTGATCTAGGAACGGTGGGTTAACTGATCTAGGAACGGTGGGTTAACTGATCTAGGAACGGTGGGTTAACTGATCTAGGAACGGTGGGTTAACTGATCTAGGAACGGTGGGTTAACTGATCTAGGAACGGTGGGTTAACTGATCTAGGAACGGTGGGTTAACTGATCTAGGAACGGTGGGTTAACTGATCTAGGAACGGTGGGTTAACTGATCTAGGAACGGTGGGTTAACTGATCTAGGAACGGTGGGTTAACTGATCTAGGAACGGTGGGTTAACTGATCTAGGAACGGTGGGTTAACTGATCTAGGAACGGTGGGTTAACTGATCTAGGAACGGTGGGTTAACTGATCTAGGAACGGTGGGTTAACTGATCTAGGAACGGTGGGTTAACTGATCTAGGAACGGTGGGTTAACTGATCTAGGAACGGTGGGTTAACTGATCTAGGAACGGTGGGTTAACTGATCTAGGAACGGTGGGTTAACTGATCTAGGAACGGTGGGTTAACTGATCTAGGAACGGTGGGTTAACTGATCTAGGAACGGTGGGTTAACTGATCTAGGAACGGTGGGTTAACTGATCTAGGAACGGTGGGTTAACTGATCTAGGAACGGTGGGTTAACTGATCTAGGAACGGTGGGTTAACTGATCTAGGAACGGTGGGTTAACTGATCTAGGAACGGTGGGTTAACTGATCTAGGAACGGTGGGTTAACTGATCTAGGAACGGTGGGTTAACTGATCTAGGAACGGTGGGTTAACTGATCTAGGAACGGTGGGTTAACTGATCTAGGAACGGTGGGTTAACTGATCTAGGAACGGTGGGTTAACTGATCTAGGAACGGTGGGTTAACTGATCTAGGAACGGTGGGTTAACTGATCTAGGAACGGTGGGTTAACTGATCTAGGAACGGTGGGTTAACTGATCTAGGAACGGTGGGTTAACTGATCTAGGAACGGTTAACTGGGTTAACTGATCTAGGAACGGTGGGTTAACTGATCTAGGAACGGTGGGTTAACTGATCTAGGAACGGTGGGTTAACTGGTCTAGGAACAGTGGGGTTAACTGGTCTAGGAACAGTGGGGTTAACTGGTCTAGGAACAGTGGGGTTAACTGGTCTAGGAACAGTGGGGTTAACTGGTCTAGGAACAGTGGGGTTAACTGGTCTAGGAACAGTGGGGTTAACTGGTCTAGGAACAGTGGGGTTAACTGGTCTAGGAACAGTGGGGTTAACTGGTCTAGGAACAGTGGGGTTAACTGGTCTAGGAACAGTGGGGTTAACTGGTCTAGGAACAGTGGGGTTAACTGGTCTAGGAACAGTGGGGTTAACTGGTCTAGGAACAGTGGGGTTAACTGGTCTAGGAACAGTGGGGTTAACTGATCTAGGAACAGTGGGGTTAACTGGTCTAGGAACAGTGGGGTTAACTGATCTAGGAACAGTGGGGTTAACTGCCTGTTCAGGGTATAGCTCTTCTTTGTCGTGACTCGTGGTCATCAACAATTTCTAACATCCGATCCCATTTAGAATTGTTATTTGTTGTGCGATGACTGGGCTGAAAAGCGCATGTTTTCACCCGCGTGTACCAGCGTTTTGAGGAGCTGTTATCGCGCTGTCTGACAGGCTATTCCGTTCCTCAAACTATCACCTATGTTCTGTATGCTGCGCACCTGGCTAAATAACACCTGGCTAAATAACACCTGGCTAAATAACACCTGGCTAAATAACACCTGGCTAAATAACACCTGGCTAAATAACACCTGGCTAAATAACACCTGGCTAAATAACACCTGGCTAAATAACACCTGGCTAAATAACACCTGGCTAAATAACACCTGGCTAAATAACACCTGGCTAAATAACACCTGGCTAAATAACACCTGGCTAAATAACACCTGGCTAAATAACACCTGGCTAAATAACACCTGGCTAAATAACACCTGGCTAAATAACACCTGGCTAAATAACACCTGGCTAAATAACACCTGGCTAAATAACACCTGGCTAAATAACACCTGGCTAAATAACACCTGGCTAAATAACATGCATGACGACTAAAGAAAACACACACTTCAATTTAAATCCACTAAATTATGCAAATTGACCTATAGACTGGTATGCATGACCAGTCAAATATATTTTTGGCCTGTTAACCGATTAACGGTTAACTGTTAGCATCGTTACACTATAGGAGTACTGAGCTGGGAGTATGGCTCTCTCTGTGTCTTTGTCTCTCTCTGTGTGGGAATACTGAGCTGGGAGTATGGCTCTCTCTGTGTCTTTGTCTCTCTCTGTGTGGGAGTACTGAGCTGGGAGTATGGCTCTCTCTGTGTCTTTGTCTCTCTCTGTGTAGGAATACTGATCTGAGAGTATGGCTCTCTCTGTCTGTGTCTCTGTGTAGGAGTACTGATCTGAGAGTATGGCTCTCTCTGTCTGTGTCTCTGTGTAGGAGTACTGATCTGAGAGTATGGCTCTCTCTAAGTGTCTGTGTCTCTCTCTGTGTAGGAGTACTGAGCTGGGAGTATGGCTCACTCTAAGTCTCGAGCGGCCGATGGGAAGATCACCTACCCTCCGGGGGTCAAGGAGATCTCCAGCAACATCTCCAAGGAGGAGATGGTCCGCCGACTCAAGGTCAGTAATGTCTCTATTTATTAGCCACACCCTTGTTCTAGCTAGAACTGCTCAATTCCGCTCCTGGACGGCCTAAACACTTTTTTTGGTTTTCATCTCCTTCTAATCAGGGACTAATTCTGACCTGGGACAGAATTATGAGTGAGTGCAATTAGATACTATGGGGAAGAAGAAGAAAAATCAAGTGTTCTGGCAATTGAACAGCCCTGCTATAGCCCTACATTGTTGTTGTTATTGTTATTATACTGTGTATTGTTATACTCCTTGAGTCCCGCAAGGATGTGTTCTTGGACCTCTTTTTTTCTTCTTCAGTGGAACTGTAGAATTTGTGGCCCATGCTAGACGGACCATGGAGAAGACACCCTTTATACAGGATAATAAAGATTGACTGTGATTTTATTGTTTGACTACCTGATTGATTGATTCTCTCTCTCTGTCTCTCTCTCTCTGTCTCTCTCTCTGTCTCTGTCTCTCTGTCTGTCTCTCTCTCTCTGTCTCTCTCTCTGTCTCTCTCTCTGTCTCTCTGTCTCTCTCTCTGTCTCTCTGTCTCTGTCTCTCTGTCTCTCTCTCTCTCTCTCTGTCTCTGTCTCTCTGTCTCTCTCTCTCTGTCTCTGTCTGTCTCTCTCTGTCTCTCTCTGTCTCTCTCTGTCTCTCTCTCTGTCTGTCTCTCTGTCTCTCTCTCTGTCTCTCTCTCTCTCTCTCTGTCTCTGTCTCTCTGTCTCTCTCTCTCTGTCTCTGTCTGTCTCTCTCTGTCTCTCTCTGTCTCTCTCTATCTCTAGATGGTGGTGAAAACATTCATGGACATGGATCAGGACAGTGAGGAGGAGAAGGAGTTGTACCTGAACCTGGCTCTCCATCTGGCGTCTGACTTCTTCCTGAAGCACCCCGACAAGGACGTTCGTCTCCTAGTGGCCTGCTGCTTGGCCGACATTTTCAGAATCTACGCCCCAGAGGCCCCCTACACATCACCTGATAAGCTAAAGGTAACCTCTCCATACACATCACCTGATAAGCTGAAGGTAACCTCTCCATACACATCACCCAATAAGCTGAAGGTAACCTCTCCATACACATCACCCGATAAGCTGAAGTTAACCTCTCCATACACATCACCCGATAAGCTGAAGGTAACCTCTCCATACACATCACCTGATAAGCTGAAGGTAACCTCTCCATACACATCGCCCGAAAAGCTGAAGGTAACCTCTCCATACACATCGCCCGATAAGCTGAAGGTAACCTCTCCATACACATCACCCGATAAGCTGAAGGTAACCTCTCCATACACATCACCCGATAAGCTGAAGGTAACCTCTCCATACATCACCTGATAAGCTGAACATCACCTGATAAGCTGAAGGTAACCTCTCCATACACATCACCTGATAAGCTGAAGGTAACCTCTCCATACACATCACCCGATAAGCTGAAGGTAACCTCTCCATACACATCACCTGATAAGCTGAAGGTAACCTCTCCATACACATCACCTGATAAGCTGAAGGTAACCTCTCCATACACATCACCTGATAAGCTGAAGGTAACCTCTCCATACACATCACCCGATAAGCTGAAGGTAACCTCTCCATACACATCACCCGATAAGCTGAAGGTAACCTCTCCATACACATCACCCGATAAGCTGAAGGTAACCTCTCCATACACATCGCCCGATAAGCTGAAGGTAACCTCTCCATACACATCGCCCGATAAGCTGAAGGTAACCTCTCCATACACATCACCCGATAAGCTGAAGGTAACCTCTCCATACACATCGCCCGATAAGCTGAAGGTAACCTCTCCATACACATCACCTGATAAGCTGAAGGTAACCTCTCCATACACATCACCTGATAAGCTGAAGGTAACCTCTCCATACACATCACCCGATAAAGCTGAAGGTAACCTCTCCATACACATCACCCGATAAGCTGAAGGTAACCTCTCCATACACATCACCCGATAAGCTGAAGGTAACCTCTCCATACACATCGCCCGAAAAGCTGAAGGTAACCTCTCCATACACATCACCCGATAAGCTGAAGGTAACCTCTCCATACACATCACCCGATAAGCTGAAGGTAACCTCTTCATACACATCGCCCGATAAGCTGAAGGTAACCTCTCCATACACATCACCTGATAAGCTGAAGGTAACCTCTCCATACACATCACCTGATAAGCTGAAGGTAACCTCTCCATACACATCACCCGATAAGCTGAAGGTAACCTCTCCATACACATCGCCTGATAAGCTGAAGGTAACCTCTCCATACACATCACCTGATAAGCTGAAGGTAACCTCTCCATACACATCACCCGATAAGCTGAAGGTAACCTCTCCATACACATCACCTGATAAGCTGAAGATATAACTAGGATGATTCCACCAAATATTTGTAGTGTCTCAATTGTTCTGGCCAATTTTCACATAGAAACTTCATTAGGAGGAAGGATGTTTGTACTCCCACTTTTTTTATTATAAATCATGACGAAAGTGTCAGTTTTAGGCCCTTTTTTAGACCTATACATGTAAGACCCTATGATCCGCGAACCGAACATGATACAGACATCATCTCTTCAAAATTACAAATATTTATACTAATTTCTCCAAACTACCCTTATTGATTTTGTTCATTTTAAGACATATTGTTTGTAACAATATACTCTACAAGTACATCACATTTCCAGAGTGGGCTCTCTGCTAATTCTGAAGTTATGATAAATGTTATGCGCACCACCAACACAGTGAATGGGAAAATGGAGTCAAATAGTACTCCCTCTGCTGGTGACTTGCTGAATGTGCCATCCTAAAGGAGTGCTGTGATTGGTTAATGACCCAAAGTGTCAATTTCTGTGTATAGAAAGGGTCATATCGTTAAAAGTACCAGAAAGCCACTATGGAAATATTAACGTGTTTTTAAGAGTATATACAGTAGTTATAACCAATGTTGTTGTTTTTTTTTTTAAAACAACACAAAAATACAAAAAATAAGCAAAATCAAATGTTTGTTTTGAGATAATATTTTTGATGTTGAATAAATGAATGTGTATTTCAGAATCGATACTTACTCCATATGTTAGAGCATGCAATAGGGAGTATGATGTGCAACCTTTCTTCAACTAGGCCAGTCGGTTAAGAACAAATTGTTATTCTTACAATGAGGCCTACACCAGACAAACCCAGACGAAGCTGGGCCACCCTATGGGGCTCCAAATCACGGCCGGATGTGATTCAGCCTGGATTCGAACCAGGGACTGTAGTGACGCCTCTTGCACTGAGATGCAGACCTCTGCGCCACTCGGGAGCTTGAGCCTGAATGACACCGGAGCTGACCACACGTTGACTGGTCGATTGTTCGGTCAATTTATTTAGTCGAACAGTGGCAAATATATGTTTTTAAAAAAAAATGATGGACATTGTATCCATTGTGGAAGCCGCGGAGATGGCACACCAGTAGTACATTTCCTGTTAATTCCCATCATTTCTAATCTACAATGTTCATTTAATGCATTCAATATATTATTTATTACACTCTTACCATTTTAGAAGTGGACAAGTTGTTTCATTGTCGGCTACACTTGCGAGGAAAAAAAGTTGAGGTTTTATTTCATTCCATTAACCAGTTGTCAATTTATTCGTTCTTCTTTTTGTTTGGAACGCTCCTGTCAGTCTTGAGTAAGGACGCACTTGATTACATATATAGAAGTAGGACTAGTCGACATGGCCTGCACGTGAATGTAGGCCGATACATGTGTCCATATGGAGATCTGATACTATTTCTGATTGGCTTAACCTCACCGTCACTGTGACACTTCTCAAATAATGTTTTTCTTCGCCTTTTAAAACGGCAACTAAACAAAGTCTAGACATCAATTGAGAAAAGCGGCATGGAGGAACTATTGTCAATTTTCCGACTCTCTCCCTTTTGATTACCACTCAGCATGAAGGGAGGAGGGGGGGGGGGGTGCTCTGATCCGGTTGAAACTTAATAAAATAGGCCTACCTGTTTCTTGCTTATCCTTTGCACAAAATAGCCTACAGCAGTGTCTGTCTGTCCGGAGCTCACTGAAGCAGGAAACTCCTGAAGGCACACAATATTTTTATATAATGTTATAAGTTTGCAGCAGAACCAAGTTAAATACAATAGTTGCTACAATGTTTCCAGTTCCTTGCACACAGGCCACATGGGATAGCCAATGTGATTCATAGGATATTTATTTTTATCAGCATATTTTCTACCTGCAGGCTGCTATGTTTTAATTTGTTGGCTTTATATAGGCACTTTTTTTACATAGTTGGCAATAGGAGTGACTTTTTTTACATTTATTTTTAGGTGTTTATCATTTTTATTTTGCATTTTGATTAACCAAATACCATTGATTTTGCGAAATGAAGAGAATTATTATAAAATTAGAAACTGTTCCACAAAAATGTGCATATGAAAATCATAACTGGCACGCAGATCAGTAGAACTGGTCGGATAACTTGGCACTCCAAATGGAAAAAGTTGCCGGCCGCTGGTGTACTTCAGGAGCGTAACGGCACAATCTGTAAAGGCCAGCAGCAGACAGCGGGAGGAGGGGGGTCTGGAACAGGTTTTTCATTTCTTCTGGTTAGAGTATATTGATCTCTGGCGCCCTCTTTAGTAATTTGTCTTCATTTTTAAATTGCAGTGCTTAAAGCATCAGACAAGCTCAGTAGCCTACATGTAGGTGATTTTATTCAAACAAGGTGTGTCTATATGTTGACCAAATCGATTGGTCGAAAGAACAGACGACTCTCGATCGAATAAGTTTTTTTTAAACGTTGGGGACACGTTGGGGACACGTTGGGGACACGTTGGGGACAGCCCTAAATGACACTAAGATGATGTTTGTATCATGTAAGGTTTACACATCATATTGTCTTACAGGAAGCAAGTGTAGGTCTGCAAAGGGTTAAAAATGGCCAATTTCATCATGATAATCTCAAAATTGGTTTGTTATACAAATATTAAAACCATGTCAAACATCCTTCCTCCCAATGAATTTTCTACATGAAAATTTGCCAGAACAATCTGTAATCCCAAAAAATATTTTCAGCTGGTGATCTCAACTCTTGCCAATTGAGATCGCCACAGACAATAAGGCTAGCCTAGACCCTTCACTCTGTCTGTAGCTACAGTTAGTTAGCCTAAAGTAACACATCCGTGTTTGGTCTGTAGACCGCTTCTAATGGTTATTGATGGTTGTGTGTTCATGGTTGTTATTTTCAGGATATCTTCATGTTCATCACTCGCCAGCTGAAAGGACTGGAGGACACCAAGAGTGCTCAGTTTAACAGATACTTCTACCTGCTGGAGGTAAGAGGTCAGGGGTCAGTTTAACAGATACTTCTACCTTCTGGAGGTGAGAGGTCAGGAGTCAGTTTAACAGATACTTCTACCTGCTGGTGGTCAGGGGTTAGGGGTCAGTTCAAATAATACTTCTACCTGCTGGAAGTAAGGGGTCAGGGGTCAGCATGTGCTGGTGGTGTCTGTGTACTGCGCATTATATATCGTCACTGTCTGATGAAAATTTCTTATTTCCAAAATATAAACTTTTCAAGAAATAGAAAAATATTACAATATTTTAACAAAGCTTGTGAAGTTTCATAATTATTTTGAATACATTTTCCTGGTCTTAGAGTCATGAAATATGAAAAATGTATTGAGGGGAATTACTTTTCATGGTAACCATATATCTCTGTATAGTGTTAACCTTGCGGTTAACCTGGCGGTTTCTCTCTCTCTGTATAGTGGTAACCTCTCTCTCTCTCTCTGTATAGTGGTAACCTCTCTCTCTCTCTCTCTCTCTCTCTCTCTGTATAGTGTTAACCTCTCTCTCCCTCTGTATAGTGTTAACTCTCTCTCTCTCTGTATAGTGTTAACCTCTCTCTCTGTATAGTGTTAACCTCTCTCTCTGTATAGTCTTCTCTCTCTCTCTGTATAGTGTTAACCTCTCTCTGTATAGTGTTAACCTCTCTCTGTATAGTGTTCTCTCCTCTGTATAGTGTTAACCTCTCTCTCTGTATGGTGTTCTCCTCTGTATAGTGTTAACTCTCTCTCTCTCTGTATAGTGTTAACCTCTCTCTCTCTCCCTCTGTATAGTGTTAACCTCTCTCTGTATAGTGTTAACCTCTCTCTCTCTCCCTCTGTATAGTGTTAACCTCTCTCTCTCTCCCTCTGTATAGTGTTAACTCTCTCTCTCTCCCTCTGTATAGTGTTAACCTCTCTCTCTGTATAGTGTTAACCTCTCTCTGTATAGTGTTAACCTCTCTCTCTGTATAGTGTTAACCTCTCTCTCTCTGTATAGTGTTAACCTCTCTCTCTCTGTATAGTGTTAACCTCTCTCTCTCTCTCTGTATAGTGTTAACCTCTCTCTCTCTCTGTATAGTGTTAACCTCTCTCTCTCTCTGTATAGTGTTAACCTCTCTCTCTGTATAGTGTTAACCTCTCTCTCTCTCTGTATAGTGTTAACCTCTCTCTCTCTGTATAGTGTTAACCTCTCTCTCTCTGTATAGTGTTAACCTCTCTCTCTGTATAGTGTTAACCTCTCTCTCTCTCTGTATAGTGTTAACCTCTCTCTCTCTGTATAGTGTTAACCTCTCTCTCTCTCTCTGTATAGTGTTAACCTCTCTCTCTCTCTGTATAGTGTTAACTCTCTCTCTCTCTGTATAGTGTTAACCTCTCTCTCTGTATAGTGTTAACCTCTCTCTCTCTGTATAGTGTTAACTCTCTCTCTCTCTCTGTATAGTGTTAACCTCTCTCTCTCTCTGTATAGTGTTAACCTCTCTCTCTGTATAGTGTTAACCTCTCTCTCTCTGTATAGTGTTAACCTCTCTCTCTCTGTATAGTGTTAACCTCTCTCTCTCTCTGTATAGTGTTAACTCTCTCTCTCTCTGTATAGTGTTAACCTCTCTCTCTCTGTATAGTGTTAACCTCCTCTCTCTCTGTATAGTGTTAACCTCTCTCTCTCTCTGTATAGTGTTAACTCTCTCTCTCTGTATAGTGTTAACATCTCTCTCTCTGTATAGTGTTAACTCTCTCTCTCTGTATAGTGTTAACCTCTCTGTATAGTGTTCTCTCTCTGTATAGTGTTAACCTCTCTCTGTATAGTGTTAACTCTCTCTCTCTCTGTATAGTGTTAACCTCTCTCTCTCTGTATAGTGTTAACCTCTCTCTCTCTCTGTATAGTGTTAACCTCTCTCTCTCTGTATAGTGTTAACTCTCTCTCTCTGTATAGTGTTAACTCTCTCTCTCTGTATAGTGTTAACTCTCTCTCTCTGTATAGTGTTAACCTCTCTCTCTGTATAGTGTTAACTCTCTCTCTCTCTGTATAGTGTTAACCTCTCTCTCTGTATAGTGTTAACCTCTCTCTCTCTCTCTGTATAGTGTTAACCTCTCTCTGTATAGTGTTCTCTCTGTATAGTGTTAACCTCTCTCTCTCTCTCTCTGTATAGTGTTAACCTCTCTCTCTCTCTGTATAGTGTTAACCTCTCTCTCTCTCTGTATAGTGTTAACTCTCTCTGTATAGTGTTCTCTCTCTGTATAGTGTTAACCTCTCTCTCTCTCTGTATAGTGTTAACTCTCTCTCTCTCTGTATAGTGTTAACCTCTCTCTCTGTATAGTGTTAACTCTCTCTCTCTGTATAGTGTTAACCTCTCTCTCTCTCTCTGTATAGTGTTAACCTCTCTCTTAGTGTTCTCTGTGTATAGTGTTAACCTCTCTCTCTCTCTGTATAGTGTTAACCTCTCTCTCTCTGTATAGTGTTAACCTCTCTCTCTCTGTATAGTGTTAACCTCTCTCTCTCTGTATAGTGTTAACCTCTCTCTCTCTGTATAGTGTTAACCTCTCTCTCTCTGTATAGTGTTAACCTCTCTCTCTCTGTATAGTGTTAACCTCTCTCTCTCTCTGTATAGGGTTAACCTCTCTCTCTCTGTATAGGGTTAACCCCTAACCTCTTTCTCTCTCTGTATAGTGTTAACCTCTCTCTCTCTGTATAGTGTTAACCTCCTCTCTCTCTCTGTATAGTGTTAACCTCTCTCTCTCTGTATAGTGTTAACCTCTCTCTCTCTCTGTATAGTGTTAACCTCTCTCTCTCTGTATAGTGTTAACCTCTCTCTCTCTCTGTATAGTGTTAACCTCTCTCTCTCTGTATAGTGTTAACCTCTCTCTCTCTGTATAGTGTTAACCTCTCTCTCTCTGTATAGTGTTAACCTCTCTCTCTCTCTGTATAGTGTTAACCTCTCTCTCTCTCTGTATAGTGTTAACCTCTCTCTCTCTGTATAGTGTTAACCTCTCTCTCTCTCTGTATAGGGTTAACCTCTCTCTCTCTCTCTGTATAGTGTTAACCTCTCTCTCTCTCTGTATAGGGTTAACCTCTCTCTCTCTCTGTATAGGGTTAACCTCTCTCTCTCTCTGTATAGTGTTAACCTCTCTCTCTCTGTATAGTGTTAACCTCTCTCTCTCTGTATAGTGTTAACCTCTCTCTCTCTCTGTATAGTGTTAACCTCTCTCTCTCTGTATAGTGTTAACCTCTCTCTCTCTGTATAGTGTTAACATCTCTCTCTCTGTATAGTGTTAACCTCTCTCTCTCTCTGTATAGTGTTAACCTCTCTCTCTCCGTATAGTGTTAACCTCTCTCTCTCTGTATAGTGTTAACCTCTCTCTCTCTCTGTATAGTGTTAACCTCTCTCTCTCTCTCTGTATAGTGTTAACCTCTCTCTTTCGCTCTCTGTGTATAGTGTTAACCTCTCTCTCTCTCTGTATAGTGTTAACTCTCTCTCTCTGTATAGTGTTAACCTCTCTCTCTCTGTATAGTGTTAACTCTCTCTCTCTCTCTGTATAGTGTTAACCTCTCTCTCTCTGTATAGTGTTAACCTCTCTCTCTCTGTATAGTGTTAACCTCTCTCTGTATAGTGTTAACCTCTCTCTCTCTCTGTATAGTGTTAACCTCTCTCTCCCTCTGTATAGGGTTAACCTCTCTCTCTCTGTATAGGGTTAACCTCTCTCTCTCTCTCTGTATAGTGTTAACCTCTCTCTCTCTCTGTATAGTGTTAACCTCTCTCTCTCTTTGTAGAACATAGCGTGGGTGAAGTCCTATAACATCTGCTTTGAGCTGGAGGACAGCAATGAGATCTTTACTCAGCTCTACAGGACCCTGTTCCAGGTCATCAAGTATGTACCACATATACACTTCTCGCTCTCTTTTCTCACTCCCCTCTTTCTCTCTCTGTGTCCCCCCTTTCTTTCTCTCTGTGTCCCCCCTTTCTTTCTCTCTGTGTCCCCCCTTTCTTTCTCTCTCTGTGTCCCCTCTCTTTCTCTCTCTGTGTGTCCCCTCTCTTTCTCTCTCTGTGTGTCCCCTCTCTTTCTCTCTCTGTGTGTCCCCCTCTTTCTCTCTCTGTGTGTCCCCTCTCTTTCTCTCTCTGTGTCCCCCTCTTTCTCTCTCTGTGTGTCCCCTCTCTTTCTCTCTCTGTGTGTCCCCTCTCTTTCTCTCTCTGTGTGCCCCCTCTCTTTCTCTCTCTGTGTGTCCCCTCTCTTTCTCTCTCTGTGTGTCCCCTCTCTTTCTCTCTCTGTGTGTCCCCTCTCTTTCTCTCTCTGTGTCCCCTCTCTTTCTCTCTCTGTGCCCCCCTCTCTTTCTCTCTCTGTGTCCCCCTCTCTTTCTCTCTCTGTGCCCCCCCTCTCTTTCTCTCTCTGTGCCCCCTCTCTTTCTCTCTCTGTGCCCCCTCTCTTTCTCTCTCTGTGCCCCCCTCTCTTTCTCTCTCTGTGCCCCCCCCTCTCTTTCTCTCTCTGTGCCCCCTCTCTTTCTCTCTCCCCCCTCTCTTTCTCTCTCTGTGCCCCCTCTCTTTCTCTCTCCCCCCTCTCTCTCTCTCTCTTTCTCTCTCTTTCTCTCTCTGTGTCCCCCCTCTCTTTCTCTCTCTGTGTCCCCCTCTCTTTCTCTCTCTGTGCCCCCCCCTCTCTTTCTCTCTCTGTGTCCCCCTCTCTTTCTCTCTCTGTGTCCCCCTCTCTTTCTCTCTCTGTGTCCCCCTCTCTTTCTCTCTCTGTGTCCCCCCTCTCTTTCTCTCTCTGTGCCCCCCTCTCTTTCTCTCTCTGTGCCCCCCTCTCTCTTTCTCTGTGTCCCCCTCTCTTTCTCTCTCTGTGCCCCCTCTCTCTTTCTCTCTCTGTGCCCCCCTCTCTTTCTCTGTGTCCCCCTCTCTCTCTCTCTCCCTCTCTTTCTCTCTCTGTGCCCCCCTCTCTTTCTCTGTGTCCCTCTCTCTTTCTCTCTCTCTCTTTCTCTCTCTGTGTCCCCCTCTCTTTCTCTCTCTCTTTCTCTCTCTTTCTTTCTCTGTGTCCCCCCTCTCTTTCTCTCTCTCTCTTTCTCTCTCTTTCTCTCTCTGTGTCCCCCTCTCTCCATCTACTCAACACAGCCTCGAGGGCTGAATTCTGCAGCAGAGAACTTGGCAGTGAGCTAGTCGAACGAGATCAGAGCGGCTTGTATGTAGCAACGCTCATGCCCCGCCCACCTGAGCATCTGCTTTTTTTCTCAGCCATCTATGTCCTGTGTGTTTTGGGGGGGGAGGGATTAATTGCTTTCATTTTTTACCCCGGTGACTCTTTAGTACTCTAACTTGTGCCTGTCGTTCTTTTCCCCGTTAACGCAACGACCGCTCAAATGTTTGTAATGACCTGTCAAACACACCCCGGTAATGTCTGAAATGGGCTCGGTGGAATACATCGTCTTTCCGTTGCATCTGTGTGCGTGTGTGTGTGTGATCTTGGTGAATAGAGGGTAATGGTCTTAGGAATGTGAGTAATCGATCTGGGTAGAAGTTGCCCTTAGGCCCAGATCTAGGATCAGCTAACACCCCCTCCCCCCCAATCCTAACAGTAACCATCAGGGAGGAAACATACAGAAACTGATCTTACATCAGTGTTAACTTCATCCTAGTCTGTCTGGCTCTGGATGCTGCTTCCTAGTGCTTCCACTTTGGCAGGGGGTTACCATTTTTCAACCTCTTCATTATCTCCAGCACAATACCAGTGTCGTCATATGTGAAATCAGCTTTTGTAGAAAAAGTTTAAATAGTTATTTTTCTAAAACTGAGATTTGTGGTGACGTGGGGGGGAGGCAAGAAAATCCCCTCCCTGGGCTTGAAACTTGTTTTGAAAAATCTGTTTTTTTTCTTTTAGTCGGCAACAAGAACACACTTAATATTATTAGTAGATGTAACTCAAAGTAAGTTCAGGGAATCGGTAATAAGCATAAAAATATATTGGATATAATATTATTAAATATGAGTTGATGTCACACAAATATTTTTAGCGAAGCCAACATATGTTTTGAAAACGCTTAAATGTTTAACATATTTCCCTGAATTTGATCATGTGTCGTTTGAACCTACTTTAGCATTGTGGAGCACAGTGAGGAGGAGTATCCTACCTGGGGGTTGCAGTGTTCAGCCCACCAGATGTATACTACCTGGGGGTTGCAGTGTTCAGCCCACCAGGAGTATCCTACCCAGTGTTCAGCCCACCAGATGTATACTACCTGGGGTTGCAGTGTTCAGCCCACCAGATGTATCCTACCTGGGGGTT
This sequence comes from Oncorhynchus tshawytscha, assembly GCF_018296145.1. Taxonomy (NCBI): domain Eukaryota; kingdom Metazoa; phylum Chordata; class Actinopteri; order Salmoniformes; family Salmonidae; genus Oncorhynchus; species Oncorhynchus tshawytscha. The sequence goes on from NC_056461.1 coordinate 41,239,795, forward strand.
GCAGTGTTCAGCCCACCAGGAGTATTACCTGGGGGTGCAGTGTTCAGCCCACCAGGAGTATCCTACCTGGGGGTTGCAGTGTTCAGCCCACCAGGGGTATCCTACCTGGGGTTGCAGTGTTCAGCCCACCAGGAGTATCCTACCTGGGGGTTGCAGGTTGCACCTGGGGGTGCAGTGTTCAGCCCACCAGGAGTATTCTACCTGGGGGTGCAGTGTTCAGCCCACCAGGAGTATCCTACCTGGGGGTTGCAGTGTTCAGCCCACCAGGAGTATCCTACCTGGGGTGCAGTGTTCAGCCCACCAGATGTATACTACCTGGGGGTGCAGTGTTCAGCCCACCAGATGTATACTACCTGGGGGTGCAGTGTTCAGCCCACCAGATGTATACTACCTGGGGGTGCAGTGTAAGCATGGCATATTGCTGAAAGGTGTTGGCAGTCTGATCATTGAAGGTCATTCTGTCTGACGGGTTTTTAGATATCATCATGATCCATTACACCTCATAGTACAACACACTGCTTAATACTAATGTAGAAGTATACTTTTATTTTCTTCAATCGTACGAACAACATTGTGTAATATAATCAGTCTAGAAATGTTGAATTACCCACAATCCTCTAGAAACGGGCAAGTTGTTAGCAACAACTTAAAATTATTAAGGTGAGTTATTATAATAATGTACTAAATGTAGTAAAATAAACATTTTATCTCTCTAGTTATCCTGTAAATATTTTGTTTGGGGGGGGTTGGGGGTAAAATGAAATTAACACAACTTGAACACCCTTTTTTTTTAAAATTAATTATATGTTTGTTAAATTATTTTTGTCCAATTCAATTCCCCCACAGAATATTTTTTTTTACAGTGCACCCACCCTGTCACTAAGAAAAGTTTATGCGTGGCGAAATTGTCCTTTTAAGCCAAGGGCCGTATGTATCAAGGGTCTCAGAATAGGAGAGCTGATTTAGGATCAGTTTGACCTTTTATATCACAATGAATAAGATTACATGGACAGGAGGGAACCTGATCCTAGATCAGCACTCCTAGATGCTTGATACATACAGTGGCCCTATAGACAGTTTGGCTCCTATAGACAGTGAGTCACGTGGCCGTGGCTGGCAGACAGGCATCGAGGCATTCAGCTACTGTTTGATTAAACATTAGAATGACCGAAACGAGTAACTGAGCGCGCTATGATCGTCGGTTCCCGGGGTGCGTCTGTTCCCGTATCTAGGAAACGGCTGGCCTGCTGGGGCTTTTTAAAACACAGCCGTGTCTTAGGTTTTTACTGAAAAATTATGCGACAAAATGAAAAAGCGTCCAGTCAGCTGCAGTCCTGTGGGCAAAAACAGCTTGTTGATGAGAGATGTTGAAAGGAGAATGGCAAAGAATCGTGCGAGCTTAACATGTGGGCCACAAGCAGTCAAATAACGACGCAGAACGTCATCTCGGAGAGCACAACTCTTCGGTCCTTGTCATGGATGGCCTGTTCCAGCCGACGCCCACACGGGGTTCCGCTCCTACACGGGGTTCCGCTCCTACACGGGGTTCCGCTCCTACACGGGGTTCCGCTCCTACACGGGGTTCCGCTCCTATCAGCTAAAAACAAGAAGTAGCGGCTCCAGTGCGCAGATCGATTCCCATCACTGGACAATTGAGGAGTGGAAAAACATCACCTGGTCCAGTGGATCTTGGTTCCTGTTGCGTCGTGCTGATGACAGAGTCAGGATTTGGTGTAAACAGCGTGAGTCCATGGACCCATCCTGCCTGGTGTTAATGGTACAGACTGGTGGCGTTGGTATAATGGTCTGGCCCCGTCCTGCCTGGTGGCGGTGGTATAATGGTCTGGCCCCATCCTGCCTGGTGGCGGTGGTATAATGGTCTGGCCCCATCCTGCCTGGTGTTAATGGTACAGACTGGTGGCGGTGGTATAATGGTCTGGGGAATGATTTCCTGGAACACTTTAGGTCCCTTGATACCAATTGAGCTATGTTTTTAACAACCCAACTTAGAATCTGTAGAATCCATTCCCCAAAGAAGTCAGGCTGTTCTGGAGGGGGGGGGGGTCTGACCTGGTACTAGATTGGTGTACCTAATAAACTGGCCACAGAGTGTACTGTGAAGATCTGTTTTTTAAATTTTTTTATCAAAAGTGTTATAGCGACAAAATGTGATTACTTGACTCCTGTTTCCGTAGCAACGGGCACAACCAGAAGGTGCACATGCACATGGTGGATCTGATGAGTTCCATCGTCTGTGAGGGAGACAGCGTGTCACAGGAACTACTGGACACTGTGCTGGTCAATCTGGTGCCTGCACACAAGGTACACACACACACACTGAAAAAACACACACACACACACACACTGAAAACACACACACACACACACACACACACTGAAAACACACACACACACACACACTGAACACACACACACACACACACACAAACACACACACACACACTGAACACACACTGAAAATACCCACACACTGAATACACACACTGAAAACACACTGTTGTATTTAGCCTTAGAGTGTGTCTTAGCCCACTGGCTGGAGTGTTGGCTAATCACTGCTACCATTGTTTCTGGTACTGTGAACCGGCCTGTCTCAGTGTTCAGTAATACTGTGAGACTCATACTGTCTGGTACTGTGAATCAGTCTCTCAGTGTTCAGTAATACTGTGAGACCCCTGCTGGTTATGAAAGGTACTGCAGGACACAGTTCTTATAATGGCAGTATCTGTAACATATATATATATATATATATATATATATATATATATATATTTTTTTTTTCTTTTTTTCTATAAAATATGATTTACTTAAATGGCTGATATACATTTTAAATAAAATAAAAGTACAATTAAAAGTGAAGAAACGCCTCTTTCACCTTGTGCATGTCTCTTTATGTTCTGAATAAAACGTTGTTGTTGTAGAACCTGAACAAGCAGGCGTATGACCTGGCCAAGGCTCTGCTGAAGAGAACAGCTCAGGCTATAGAGCCCTACATCACTAATGTAAGTAGACTTTACTGCACCTCTCATCTCTCTCTCTCTCTCCTCCGTTCTCTCTTTCTTATCTTGGGTTTCGGGAAGTTGCTCGTGCAATGTGATATTGACAGTTGTGTTTGTGTACTAATGCTCTCTCTCTGTCTCTCTCTCTCTCTCTGTCTCTCTCTCTCTGTAACCTCTGTCTCTCTCTCTGTGTCACCTTTGTCTCTCTCTCTCTCTTTGTGTCGCTCTCTGTGTCTCTTTCTTTCTCTCTCTCTCTCTCTCTCTCTGGCTCTCTGTCGCTCTTTCTCTCTCTTTGTCTCTCTCTCTCCTGTGTTTCTCTGTCTCTCTCTCGTCTCTCTCTGTCTCTCTCTTTGTATCTCTCTCTCTGTTTGTCTGTCTCTTTGTATCTCTCTCTCTCTGTTTGTCTGTCTCTCTCTGTATCTCTCTCTGTGTCTCTCTCTCTCTCCCTCTCTCTCTCTCCCTCTCTCTCTGTGTGTCTCTCCATCAGTTCTTCAACCTGGTGTTGATGTTGGGGAAGACGTCTGTCAGTGATCTGTCAGAACATGTGTTTGACCTGATCCTGGAGCTCTACAACATAGACAGCCATCTACTGCTGTCTGTACTACCACAGCTAGAGTTTAAACTGAAGGTATAGCACACACACACACACACACACACACACACACACACACACACACACACACACACACACACACACACACACACACACACACACACACACACACACACCTACCTCAAGGACAAACTACCTCTCGTTTACTGAATGATAACCCCTCCCTCCCTCCCTCCCTCCCTCCCTCCCTCCCTCCCTCCCTCCCTCCCTCCCTCCCTCCCTCCCTCCCTCCCTCCCTCCCTCCCTCCCTCCCCCTCCCCTCTTTCTCTGCACTCCCTCCCTCTCTCTCTCCCCTCCCCTCCCCTCTCTCTCTCTTTCTCCCCTCCTCTCCAGAGCAATGATAATGATGAGCGTCTCCAGGTGGTCAAGCTGTTAGCTAAGATGTTTGGAGCTAAAGACTCTGAGCTGGCAGCACAGAACAAACCCCTGTGGCAGTGTTACCTGGGCAGGTGAGACAGAGAGAGGGTGTTCTCATGCTGGCTAAATGTTTGGTGTGAAAGGCTTTCCTCCTACCTGTTACACCTGTGTGTGTGTGTGTGTGTGTGTGTGTGTGTGTGTGTGTGTGTGTGTGTGTGTGTGTGTGTGTGTGTACGTTTTACTATACTTGTGAGTAGAGGTCGCCGATTAATCGGAATGGCCGATTTCAAGTTTTCATAACAATCGGAAATTGGTATTTTTTCGATTTAAATAAAAAATAATAATATATTTTTTAAATGTAATCTTTATTTTACTAGGCAAGTCAGTTAAGAACACATTCTTATTTTCAATGACGGCCTAGGAACGGTGGGTTAACTGCCTTGTTCAGGGGCAGAACGACAGATTTTCACCTTGTCAGCTCGGGGATTCAATCTTGCAACCTTAGTTAACTAGTCCAACGCTCTAACCACCTGCCTCACAAGGAGCCCGCCTGTTACACGAATGCAGTAAGCCAAGGTAAGTTGCTAGCTAGCATTAAACTTATTTTATAAAAAACAATCAATCAATCATAATCACTAGTTATAACTACACATGGTTGATGATATTACTAGTTTATCTAGCGTGTCCTAATCGATGCAGTGCGCATTCGCGAAAAAGGACTGTCGTTGCTCCAATGTGTACCTAACCATAAACATCAATGCCTTTCTTAAAATCAATACACAGAAGTATGTATTTTTAAACCTGCATATTTAGCTAAAAGAAATCCAGGTTAGCAGCCAATATTAACCAGGTGAAATTGTGTCACTTCTCTTAGGTTCATTGCACGCAGGGTCAGGGTATATGCAACAGTTTGGGCCGACTGGCTCGTTGTGAACTAATTTGCCAGAATTTTGCATAATTATGACATAACATTGAAGGTTGTGCAATGTAACAGGAATATTTAGACTGATGGATGCCACCCGTTAGATAAAATACGGAACGGTTCCGTATTTCACTGAAAGAAAAAACGTCTTGTTTTCGAGATGATAGTTTCCGGATTCGACCATATTAATGACCTAACGCTCGTATTTCTGTGTTATTATGTTATATTTAAATCTGATTTGATAGAGCAGTCTGACTGAGCAGCAGCAGGCCCGTAAGCATTCATTCAAACAGCATTTTCGTGCGTTTTGCCAGCAGCTCTTCGCAAGCACAGCGCTGTTTATGACTTCAAGCCTATCAACTCCCGAGATTAGGCTGGTGTAACCGAAGTGATATGGCTAGCTAGTTAGCGGGGTGCGCGCTAATTGCGTTTCAAACGTCACTCGCTCTGAGCCTTGGAGTAGTTGTTCCCCTTGCTCTGTATGGGTAACGCTGCTTCGAGGGTGGCTGTTGTCGATGTGTTCCTGGTTCGAGCCCAGGTAGGAGCAAGGAGAGGGATGGAAGCTATACTGTTACACTGGCAATGCTAAAGTGCCTATAAGATCATCCAATAGTCAAAGGTTAATGAAATACAAATGGTATAGAGGGAAATAGTCCTATAATTCCTATAATAACTACAACCTAAAACTTCTTATCTTGGAATATTGAAGACTCATGTTAAAAGGAACCACCAGCTTTAATATGTTCTCATGTTCTGAGCAAGGAACTGAAACGTTAGCTTTCTTACATAGCACATATAGCACTTTTACTTTCTTCTCCAACACTTTGTTTTGGCATTATTTAAACCAAATTGAACATTGATTTTATTGATGTATTATATTAAGTTAAAATAAGTGTTCATTCAGTATTGTTGTAATTGTCATTATTACAAATACATTTTTTAAAAATCGTCCGATTAGTCGGTATCTGCTTTTTTTTGGGGGTCCTCCAATAATCGGTATCGGCGTTGAAAAATCATAATCTGTCGACCTTGTGAGTACCAGGACATTTAGCTGGTCCTCACTTGTAAAAAAGGCTATTTTAGGTTTAAAATTAGAGTTAGGGCTTAGGTTTAAGGCTTAGGTTTAGGGTTATATTTAAGGGAAATAGGATTTTCAATGGGATACAATTGTTGATCCCCAAAAAGTTCTCACAAGTATAGTAAGACACAGCTCTGTGTGTTACAGATGCATAGATTGTCAGGCTTCTAAGGTAATTGTTTTTTTTTAGAGGTTGTTGTTTGTGTCTTGTCAGGTTCAATGATATCCACGTGCCCATCAGACTGGAGTGTGTCAAGTTTGCCTCCCACTGTCTCATGAACCATCCAGACCTGGCCAAGGACCTCACAGGTAACTATCATTATTATCATGAACCATCCAGACAGACCTGGCCAAGGACCTCACAGGTAACTATCAATATTATCATGAACCAGACCTGGCCAGGGACCTCACAGGTAACTATCACGTCGGCCAGTAGGTCAGTTAATCTGTCAATCATTTAGCCAGTCAGTCAGTCAATAATCAGTGTTATCATTGATCAGCCTTACCTAGCAAAAGACTGGTAACTGTTGATCAATCTAGCAACCAACCAGTCAGTCAATCAATCAATTGATCAGTCAATCATGTGAAACGTTCAGTTATTGATCGGGAGTCTATCTGTCCCTCTTACGTTTCCCAGAATTCCTGAAGGTCAGGTCACATGACCCCGAGGAGGCCATCCGTCACGACGTCATCGTCTCCATAGTAACTGCGGCCAAGAAGGACCTGACTCTGGTCAACGACGCCCTGCTGAACTTTGTCAAGGAGAGGACTCTGGACAAGAGGGTATGGGTTGGTGTTTTTAGGAAGGAATGGATTAGTATGGGTTGGTGTTTTTAGGAAGGAATGGATTAGTGTGGGTTGTTGTGAACTTCCTAGTGGTCAATGTTTTGCTGTCTGTCTCCCTTCTCCACTCTTCTCCCTCTCTCTCCCTTCTCCCTCCCTCTCTCTCCCTTCTCCTTCCCTCTCTCCCCTCTCCACTCTTCTCCCCTATCCACTCTTCTCCCTCCCTCTCTCTCCCTTCTCCACTCTTCTCCCTCCCTCTCTCCACTCTTCTCCCTCTCTCTCCCTTCTCCACTCTTCTCTCTCCCTTCTCCACTCTTCTCCCTCTCTCTCTCCACTCTTCTCCCTCTCTCTCCCTTCTCCACTCTTCTCCCTTCTCTCCCTTCTCTCTCCCCTCTCCACTCTTCTCCCTCTCTCTCCCTTCTCTCTCCCCTCTCCACTCTTCTCCCTTCTCCCTCCCTCTCTCCCCTCTCCACTCTTCTCCCCTATCCACTCTTCTCCCTCCCGCTCTCTCCCTTCTCCACTCTTCTCTCTCTCTCTCTCCACTCTTCTCCCTCCCTCTCTCCACTCTTCTCCCGCTCTCTCTCTTCTCCACTCTTCTCCCGCTCTCTCCCTTCTCCACTCTTCTCCCTCCCTCCATAGTGGCGTGTGCGTAAAGAGGCCATGATGGGATTGGCTCAGATCTATAAGAAGTACTCTCTCCAGGGAGAGGGGGGCAAGGAGGCAGCCAATCAGATCTCCTGGATCAAAGATAAACTACTACACATCTACTACCAGAACAGCATCGACGACAGGTAGGAGGGGGGGACGCTGGGAGGGGGTGGGACAGGTAGGAAGGTGTGTGTGTGTGTGAAGGGAAGTACAGAGCATCAATGACAAGCCTGTCTAAATAGAAAGAAGGGTTAGATTACAGTGTGTGTGTGCTGGCAGATGTAAAAAGATAATTCTGTTAAATTAGTGTAATGAGAAACGATCGACTCCTAGAGACTCCTACACTGCTGAGAGAGGAGGAGGGGAGAGCGAGACTGGTAGAATATAAAGATGGAGAGGGGTCAGAGGGGTTTGGATTGAGACTGAAATAAAATAGAGCTCCCTATATCCCCCTGTAATGTTATAACTCCCTCTCTCGTTTCTCTCCTCTTTATAACCTTTTCTCCCCTTCCTCTCATCCTCTCCTCACATCCTATATCCTCTCCTCACATCCTCTCTCCCTCCTCACATCCTCTCTCCCTCCTCACATCCTCTCTCCCTCCTCACATCCTCTCTCCCTCCTCACATCCTCTCTCCCTCCTCACATCCTCTCTCCCTCCTCACATCCTCTCTCCCTCCTCACATCCTCTCTCCCTCCTCACATCCTCTCTCTCTCCTCACATCCTCTCTCTCTCCTCACATCCTCTCTCCCTCCTCACATCCTCTCTCTCCTCTCTCCTCACATCTTCTCCCTCCTCACATCTTCTCCCTCACATCCTCTCTCCCTCCTCACATCCTCTCTCTCCTCTCCTCTCCTCTCCTCTCTCCTCTGTCTGTCAGGTTGTTGGTAGAGCGTATCTTTGCCCAGTACATGGTACCTCACAACCTGGAGACCACCGAGAGGATGAAGTGTTTGTATTATCTCTACGCTACCCTGGACACTAACGCTGTCAAGTAAGTCTCCTGTTCCTCCCTCCCTACCCTGGACACTAACGCTGTCAAGTAAGTCCCCTGTTCCTTCCTCCCTACCCTGGACACTAACGCTGTCAAGTAAGTCTCCTGTTCCTCCCTCCCTACCCTGGACACTAACGCTGTCAAGTAAGTCCCCTGTTCCTTCCTCCCTACCCTGGACACTAACGCTGTCAAGTAAGTCTCCTGTTCCTCCCGCCCTACCCTGGACACTAACGCTGTCAAGTCAAGTCCCCTGTTCCTCCCTCCCTACCCTGGACACTAACGCTGTCAAGTAAGTCTCCTGTTCCTCCCTCCCTACCCTGGACACTAACGCTGTCAAGTAAGTCTCCTGTTCCTCCCTCCCTACCCTGGACACTAACGCTGTCAAGTAAGTCTCCTGTTCGTCCCTCCCTACCCTGGACACTAACGCTGTCAAGTAAGTCCCCTGTTCCTTCCTCCCTACCCTGGACACTAACCCTGTCAAGTAAGTCCCCTGTTCCTCCCTCCCTACCCTGGACACTAACGCTGTCAAGTAAGTCCCCTGTTCGTCCCTCCCCACCCTGGACACTAACGCTGTCAAGTAAGTCCCCTGTTCCTCCCTCCCTACCCTGGACACTAACCTTGTCAAGTAAGTCTCACACTTACAATTAGGTCTTGTCCTATTTTTGACTCCAGCTCCCTCCCTACCTTTCAGCTCCCTCTATACTTAACCAATGCTACTGTATTGTACTTCTGCTCCTGTGTTGTACTTCTGCTACTGTAATGTACTAATGCTTAGTGGCTGGCACAGTAATTGTATTCCGTAAAACTTAAATTAATAGCCCGGGTGTTTATTTGCTTAAAAAACAGGTGGAGCCAGGCTTCCATTTGAGCCAGGCTTCCATTTGAGCCAGGCATCCATTTGAGCCAGGCATCCATTTGAGCCAGGCTTCCATTTGAGCCAGGCTTCCATTTGAGCCAGGCTTCCATTTGAGCCAGGCTTCCATTTGAGCCAGGCTTCCATTTGAGCCAGGCTTCCATTTGAGCCAGGCTTCTATTTGAGCCAGGCTTCCATTTGAGCCAGGCTTCTATTTGAGCCAGGCTTCCATTTGAGCCAGGCTTCCATTTGAGCCAGGCTTCTATTTCATTAATGCACACAGCTTTTGCTCATTTGCTAAATTAATTGTTTAATATCATAATTTCTTAATTTCCTGCCCTATAATGTGTTATCATTTACACTCTGTCACGTTTAATTTGTCTTAGTATGCCTCTATTTCAGAAAATTGAATAATTAATTATTCTCCTCTTTGACTGTACATCTTTGGCAGTTCTTACGTTCCGCACTAGAGGGCGATATGACCATTTCTGGTGGTCTCTCCTCCCAAAGTTTGAGACTAACAGTTCTCAGCTGTTAGCAGCCAACGGCTAGCAGTTCTCAGCTGTTAGCAGCCAACGGCTAGCAGTTCTCAGCTGTTAGCAGCCAACGGCTAGCAGTTCTCAGCTGTTAGCAGCCAACGGCTAGCAGTTCTCAGCTGTTAGCAGCCAACGGCTAGCAGTTCTCAGCTGTTAGCAGCCAACGGCTAGCAGTTCTCAGCTGTTAGCAGCCAACGGCTAGCAGTTCTCAGCTGTTAGCAGCCAACGGCTAGCAGTTCTCAGCTGTTAGCAGCCAACGGCTAGCAGTTCTCAGCTGTTAGCAGCCAACGGCTAGCAGTTTCTTACTGGTGATGAAAACATGCTTTAGTCAGCAGAGGTTCTGTCTCCAGCCTCCTCCATACATACCTCATCAATGCTACTGTAATATGCTACTGCCCTCCTTTAGCAGAGCCTCTGTGGCTGACTTACGATGTGTTTTAATATAGCCCTCTCTCTCTCTCCTCCCCCCCCCAGGGCTCTGAATGAGATGTGGAAGTGTCAGAACATGTTGAGACACCATGTCAAAGATCTCCTGGACCTGGTCAAACAGCCCAAGGTACTGCTAATCAATTGCTCCTAGCGCTGAATGTTCATATATACTCTACTTCAAGACTGTTACTAATGCTGAATGTTCATATATACTCTACTGCAAGACTGTTACTAATGCTGCATGTTCATATATACTCTACTTCAAGACTGTTACTAATGCTGAATGTTCATATATACTCTACTTCAAGACTGTTACTCATGCTGCATGTTCATATATACTCTACTTCAAGACTGTTACTAATGCTGCATGTTCATATATACTCTACTTCAAGACTGTTACTAATGCTGAATGTTCATATATACTCTACTTCAAGACTGTTACTGAAATGTATTGGAACACTAAATATTGTTTTTGTTTTTTCAGTCTGATGCCGGTAGCAAGGCGGTGTTTGCCAAGGTTATGGTGATTACGAGTAAGTCAACTTCACTCAACCCTTTTGAAGAACCCTTTTTGGTTCCAGGTAGAACACTTTTGGGTTCCATGTGTAGAACCTTTTCCACTGAAGGTTCTACAATGGAACCCAAAAAGTTTCTATATGGAACTTAAAAAGATGATTCTATGGGGACTAGGGCTGACCCCAATTAGTCGACTGGTCGATTGTTTGGTCCTTAGGCTGTTGGTCGACCGAGATTGTTTTAGTTAAGTAGTAACATATATCTATATTTGCGCCCATCTCAGTGAACTGATCCATTGCGGAGGCCTAGAATAAAAGCCTATTTCTGCTTGATCTGAAATGTGGTGGGAGGCTCCATATGGAGGGTGTGACGTAATGGTGGACCCCCTAGAGACACCGAGAGGTCAATTCCGGCTCTGTACCACATTACCATGCGCCTCCCAAATGTTGGAAAAATGCGCAGGGCTCTGTGTAGCTCTGCATTGACATGATTGGTTGACGGTAGGTGGGGGCGGTACTTCCTGTAGAAAACACATACTTCGCTACTTTGACAACAGCTCTGCACTGTTCCCTGAAGCGTGAACACCCTGACTACTGCCGAGGCAACGTAAATGCTGCACGACCAATGCTGGCGTGGGGATTGACCATGTGTCCAGAGGCACAATACACACTTCTCTCTCCAGAATGCGCTCTCTCTCTCGCCAGTTGTTCACGTTCATTGTTTCAGAACTTTATTGTGTGAATTGTTTGATTTTTAAGTCTATATTAATTCCCCATTGCATATATCACCAGTAGTATATTTACCGTTAATTCCTATAGTTTCTAATATTCTACAATGTTTGTTACTTTTTGTATATTTTACTTCCTTTTTCTCCCCAATTTTGATCTTGTGTCATTGCTGCAACTCCCCAATGGGCTCGGGAGACGAAGGTCGAGCCATGCATTCTCCAAAATATGTACCACCAAATCACGCTTTTTAACACTTTCCAGCTTAACCGGGAAGCCAGCCGCACTAATGTGTCTGAGGAAACACTTCAACTGACCAGAGTTTTTCCTGTAGGCGCCCGGCCCGCCACAAGGGGTCACTAGAGCGCGATGAGCCAAGTAAAGCCCCCCTTGGCCAAAACCCTCCCCTAACCCAGACAACACTGGGCCAGTTGTGCGCCACCCTATGGAACTCCTGATCACAGCCGGTTGTGACACGGCCCGGGAATAAACCCGGGTCTGTAGTGATGCCTCTCAGTGCCTTAGACCCCTGCGCCACTCAGCAGTGGCGGTTTAAACTTTGGTTACGGTAATTTATGTTAATGTATTCAATATTATTATTCCAGTCTTCTGATTGGCTTAACGCATCACCACGAATGACCTGTGGAGCTTTGCAAAGTAACATTTTCTTCACCTCAAACGTCAAGCAAACAAAGACTGTTTTTACATCCATAGAATAACAATAGATCCTCCGTGTATCTGAAATATGTTTCTAGCTGTCTCCCTTTCCATAACCCTGATTACTTCTTATCAGTTCTTGAGTTGGACTGAAATAGGTTCTGTTACTCATTTTGCGTGCTGGTACTGTTTATATTTAGATGCAGGAGATCCACAATACTTTTGAGCTAATATTCTATAAGAGGAACCGGTGCTCGAGCAGTAGAAAATTTGAGGTGCCGGTACCCCGCTCCGGTGAACTCCTGCCCAAGTCAAGCACTGTTTCTTATCCCTTGTGGCCCAGAATATTTTATACAATGTTGCAAGTTCGCCAGTGCAAGCTTCAGGCCTGACCCAAGTAAATAGTTGGTGCGGTGTTTAAAGTTGGTTGCAGACAGGCCGTGTGTAGCCAATGTGATTTATAGGATATTCATTTAGGTAGAATTTTGATTAACCATGTGACAATGATTTTGAGATATGAAGGCGTTATTGTAAATTAAACGAAACTGTCGTGAAAATTTGCGTGTGAAAACCGCAACTGGTAGAGCGGCAGAAATGGTAAGATAAATTTTAAATTCAACATGAGAAAGCTTGCAGACTCCTCGTGTAGCCTACTACCGGCATCTTCAGGAGAGTAATGGCAGAATACCGGCATCTTCAGGACAGTAATGTCAGAATCTGCGAAGGCCAGCAGGAGAGGTGAAGAGGATAGTTATTTTTCATCTGGTTATCTAGATCTCTGGTTCCCTCTTGAGGCATTTGTCTTTCTTCAGCAAACTATGCGCTTAAAGCATCAGACAAGCTCAATGCATATAGTTGATTTCATTAAAACACATAGGGTGACTATACATGGAAAAATGCACTTTTAAATATTTTGACCAATCGATTGGTCGAACGAACAGATCACATTCGGTTGACCAAGATTTTTTTTTAAATGGGGACAGCCGAAGAACCTTTATTTTCTAAGTGCACACCCACCACACACACACTCTCAACACTAACCAACCCCCCCCATGTGTGTGTGTCTCCAGGGAACCTTCCAGACCCAGGCAAGGCCCAGGACTTTGTGAAGAAGCTAGCCCAGGTCCTGGATGATGATGAGCGGATCAGAAACCAACTAGAGACCCTGGTCTCACCGGCCTGCTCCTGCAAACAGGCCCAAGTCTGTGTGGTGAGTAGAGAGAGCGTGTGTGTGCGATTGCATATGTGTTTTTATTACTTATCCGCCTGGCCGTCCTCTGCAACGTGACCCGCCTGGCCGTCCTCTGCAACGTGACCCGCCTGGCCGCCCTCTGCAACGTGACCCGCCTGGCCACCCTCTGCAACGTGACCCACCTGGCCATCCTCTGGAACGTGACCCGCCTGGCCATCCTCTGGAACGTGACCCGCCTGGCCGTCCTCTGTAACGTGACCCGCCTGGCCGACCCTCTGTAACGTGACCCGCCTGGCCGACCCTCTGTAACGTGACAGGATCTAACCCCAGGCTGTAGTGTCGCCCCGACTGCTGCTCCACCCAGGGGCCCCCGTTACTTATCCTCCTACAGAGAGACTTCACTAGGAAACCAGGCAGTCCTAAACAGCCTAGTAACTTGTGTGTGTGTGTGTGTGTGTGTGTGTGTGTGTGTGTGTGTGTGTGTGTGTGTGTGTGTGTGTGTGTGTGTGTGTGTGCGTGCGTGAGTGAGTATACTGTGTGTGTGCCACGGTTTTCCGTCAGCCGGTATTAGCCGGCTTGTGGCCGGAATATTTTTGGTTTGTTGAAAAGCCGATAAAGTAAATTGGCAATTGTCCGGTAGAAGAAGGAAAACAATCCCATAATGCTTTTAGCCTGTTCATTAACACCAGTCCATGGAAAGACATTTGACCGGCCATGCCTATTGGTCTATAGGATAATTTGCATAATATAGTGGATTTAAATTGGTGCGTGTGTATATTCGTTACGTATTTTATTTTCCACACACTCGCAGCATACAGATACAGAACCCTTGGAGTGTAAAATCTGTCAGACAGCGAGAGCTGTTGCTACAGCCTCTCAGACAGCAAATGTATCGGCAACAGAAGGCAGGCTTCATCGCCGCGTCACACACCACTTTGCAATGAGTTGGAGGCAGTACGCATTTTGAAAACATATACTGAAATGTTGGAAACCTGGACCTTTTTACAACATATTATGAGGCATGTTTTTACCTTGCTTCAAAGTAGCAAAATCAGAAATGTTCTTTCATTGTCTTGTAACCAAAAGAACACTCCTAGTCATATTAGCATCCCGTGCTAGTTGTTGATAATCCTAGTCATATTAGCGTCCCATGCTAGTTGTTGATAATCCTAGTCATATTAGCGTCCCATGCTAGTTGTTGATAATCCTAGTCATATTAGCGTCCCATGCTAGTTGTTGATAATCCTAGTCATATTAGCGTCCCATGCTAGTTGTTGATAATCCTAGTCATATTAGCGTCCCATGCTAGTTGTTGATAATCCTAGTCATATTAGCGTCCCATGCTAGTTGTTGATAATCCTAGTCATATTAGCATCCCGTGCTAGTTGTTGATAATCCTAGTCATATTAGCATCCCATGCTAGTTGTTGATAATCCTAGTCATATTAGCGTCCCATGCTAGTTGTTGATAATCCTAGTCATATTAGCATCCCGTGCTAGTTGTTGATAATCCTAGTCATATTAGCATCCCATGCTAGTTGTTGATAATCCTAGTCATATTAGCATCCCATGCTAGTTGTTACATCTTACATCTCCCCTCTTTCTACATTTCAATGGACATAAAACCGCTCATTTTGGACAAGTGTTTTTCTGTTAATTGCATTATGGAACGAACATTTGTGCGTAGCCTACTGCCTTGCGTAGTTGATAATATGAAGCTGTTGCATTTTTTGCGGGTTTTTATTATTATTATTTTTTTTTCATATCTTTTTTTAAAATGTAGCCTAGGCTGGTTGTATGAATTTGGGATCTATCGTCCCACAACTGTCCCAGAGTCTGTTTGGTATCATTTGTATTTCTCGACAAGTTGACCAATAGAATAGGGAAACGTTTCTATATTATGAGGGATAGTAGATTGACATAGGCTAGTGATTTTGCTGTCCGTTACTCATCTTGATGGCCGAGGGGAAAATGTGGGCATCGGACTTTTAGTAAGAAGGGATCTCACATTGTTGCATCCTCGACTTGCATGTTCTGTTGAAGATGAGTTACCATGAACTAAATGTCGTTCTGAACACCCGCGGGTGGACGCCATAATCAGGTTAATCAATGCATATGGGTCCGGCAAAATAAAATGCTGCCAGTCAGATGTCTGACGCCACATTTCCCTAACAGAAACCGTGTGTGTGTGTGTGTGTGTGTGTGTGTGTGTGTGTGTGTGTGTGTGTGTGTGTGTGTGTGTGTGTGTGTGTGTCCTCCAGAGAGACATCACTAAGAAGTTAGGCAGTCCTAAACAGCCCAGTAATCCCTTCTTAGAGATGGTCAAGTTCCTGCTGGAAAGAATTGCTCCTGTTCACATCGACACAGAGTCTATCAGGTAATACACACCCCAACACACTGACACACACTTACACACACACACACACACTCTACTGCACAACCCCAAACGCACAAGGTGATTGATCTATGATTTGCTTATGTTGTGTTTTTCTCTCTAACGCCCTCTCTCTCCCTCTCTACTTCCCTCCCTCTCTCTTCATCCCTCTCTCTCCCTCTCTCTTCATCCCTCTCTCTCCCCCTCTCCCCATCTCTACTTCCCTCCCTCTCTCTCCCTCTCTCTCCCTCTCTCTCCCTCCCCCTCTACTTCCCTCCCTCTCCCTCTCTACTTCCCTACCTCTCTCTCAATCCCTCTCCCTCCCTCTCTACCTCCCTCTCCCGCTCTACCTCCCTCTCCCGCTCTACCTCCCTCTCCCTCTCTCTCCCTCCCCCTCTACTTCCCTCCCTCTCCCTCTCTACTTCCCTCCCTCTCTCTCCATCCCTCTCCCTCCCTCTCTACCTCCCTCTCACTCTACTTCTCTCCATCCCTCTCTACTTCTCTCCATCCCTCTCTACTTCTCTCCATCCCTCTCCCTCTCTACTTCTCTCCATCCCTTTCCCTCTCTACTTCCCTCCCTCTCCCTCTCTCCATCCCTCCCTCTCTCCCTCTCTCCATCCCTCTCTCTCCATCCCTCTCTCCCTCCCTCTCAGTGCTCTGGTAAAGCAGGTGAACAAGTCGATAGATGGAACAGCTGAGGATGATGAAGAGGGAGTTCCTACCGAACAGGCCATCAGGGCAGGACTGGAACTACTCAAGGTATCTCTCTCTCTTTTTCTCCTCTCTGGCTTCCTCTGTTTTCTGTCTCTGTTGTCATTCACTTCTCTCATCCCCCTCCCTCCAGGTCCTGTCGTTCACCCACCCGGTGTCGTTCCACTCTGCGGAGACGTTTGAATCCCTGCTGGGCTGTCTCAAGATGGATGACGAGAAGGTGGCTGAGGCGGCGCTGCAGATATTTAAAAACACAGGAAGCAAGATGGAGGAGAGCTTCCCTCACATCAAGTCGTGAGTTTAATGTCAAATGTTTGTGTTACATAGATGTGTACACAGACATATTCACACACACGCACCTACATACACACACACACACCTACATACATCTACACACACACACACACACACACACACACACACACACACATACCTTCCTCGCATCAAGTCGTGAGTTCACGACTTTCCCCCCATTTTTCATTTATTTGATGAACACAAATGTTTACCCATAAAGCTCTCTGATTGTGTTACCTAGATGTTATTATTAGGCTGAAGCCACTGGGATAGTCGCCCACGTTAAATAGTCACAGTCTTTCTATAGATTAGAACGTAAGGAGTCTGCTAATGTCTCCAACAACGGGGTAGGAAGTCTTGCCGCTGTCTTGGCCATTGCATCCCATTGAACAAGCTGCTGTAGTCTGTAGAACAGCCTTCTAGTGTATCAATGTGTATTATAGAACTAGTTGTTTGGATCCTGGATGCTGATTGGTTGATAGACGGAGGAGCCTGTCATCAGTTCCATTTGAACTGTCCAACTGTAACAGGTGTACTGTCCCACAGCCCAGTCAGGCAATTCATAAACCTCATCTCCCCGGGGGGGAAAAAGAGTCTCTTATTTCCCTATAATTCCTCCGTCTAATGCTCTCCTCTTCTCCCCCTAGTGTTCTGCTGCCAGTACTGCAGACCAAAGCTAAGAGAGGACCACCTCGCCAGGCCAAATATGCCATCCACTGTATCCATGCCATGTTCACACACAGAGACACACACTTCGCTCAGATCTTTGAGGTGAGGACCAGTCTGCCTTTTACGATCTAGTAATTTTTCTCCTAATATCTTCACTTCTTCAGCCCTCTTTCCTATCAATCAATCAATAATTTAATAAAATATTATACAAGTGTTATATTATGAAATATTAAATTCCAACCGGAAGAGCGACTAAAAAGCTTTCTTAGTAGTGATTCTCCATTGAAAGTTATTTTTGGGCCGAGGTTTAATCTGTGTCTGGGGAAACCTGCCCTCTTGAAGTTTTACACGTGTCAACAGATGACAAAGTAAACAGTGAAATGTCTTGTCTCTCTCTTCCCAGCCGCTGCATAAAGGCCTGGACCTTGAGGACCTGGATCAGCTGATAACTCCTCTCACTACTCTGGGTCACCTGGCTCTGCTGGCCCCAGAACAGTTTGCTGCTCCGCTCAAATCACTGGTGGCCAACTTCATAGTCAAGGACCTGCTCATGAGCGACAGGGTGGGCGCAGATACACACACAGAACACTTACGTCTTTTCATTTGAGAGGAGAAGCTATCGCAGTGTTCCTGGTTGTAACATCCTCTGTTTATTGTGGTTGTTGTGTAGATCCCAGGTAAGAAGACCACCAAGCTGTGGGTTCCTGATGATGAGGTGTCTTCTGAAACCCTGGCCAAGGTTGGTTTCCCTTCTTCCTCCACCTCCTCCCTCAACCTACCACCTCTCCTCTACCTCCTCCACCTCCTTCCTCAACCTCCCACCTTTCCTCAACCTCCTCCATCTCCTTCCCCAACCTTCCCTCTCTCCTCAACCTCCCCTCTCTCCTCTACCTCCTTCCCCAACCACCCCTCTCCTCTACCTCCTCCACCTCCTTCCCCAACCTCCCCTCTCCTCTACCTCCTCCACCTCCTTCCCCAACCTCCCCTCTCCTCTACCTCCCTCCACCTCCTTCCCCAACCACCCTCCTCCTCTACCTCCTTCCCCAACCTCCCCTCTACCTCCTTCCCCGACCTCCCCTCCTCTACCTCCTCCACCTCCTTCCCCAACCTCCCCTCTCCTCTACCTCCTCCACCTCCTTCCCCAACCACCCCACTCCTCTATCTCCTTCCCCAACCTCCCCACTCCCTACCTCCTTCCCCAACCTCCCCTCTCCTCTACCTCCTCCATCTCCTTCCCCAACCACCTCTCTCCTCTACCTCCTTCCCCAACCTCCCCTCTCCTCTACCTCCTCCATCTCCTTCCCCAACCACCCCTCTCCTCTACCTCCTTCCCCAACCTCCCACCTCTCCTCTACCTCCTTCCCCAACCTCCCCTCTCCTCTACCTCCTCCATCTCCTTCCCCAACCTCCCACCTCGCCTCTACCTCCTCTACCTCCTTCCCCAACCTCCCACCTCTCCTCTACCACATCTCTGCCCCCCCCATAGTTATAGTACTATTTTACTCCAGCTGGATGACAGCTCTCCTATTGGTCTGTTGACAACACTGATGTGAGGTGAAAGAGTAGGGATAATGGAGAACCAATTGTTAGCTAAATGCATTTTCCAAATGCATTTTGTCAAGATGTGTTAGTCAAGAACATAACCACTATTATGTGGTAGTTAGCTCCTTAGCGAAGGCATCATAATGACGAAGGTAATGTTAGTTAGCTCCTTAGCGAAGGCATCATAATGACGGAGGTAATGTTAGTTAGCTCCTTAGCGAAGGCATCATAATGACGGAGGTAATGTTAGTTAGCTCCTTAGCGAAGGCATCATAATGACGGAGGTAATGTTAGTTAGCTCCTTAGCGAAGGCATCATAACGACGGAGGTAATGTTAGTTAGCTCCTTAGCGAAGGCATCATAACGACGGAGGTAATGTTAGTTAGCTCCTTAGCGAAGGCATCATAACGACGGAGGTAATGTTAGTTAGCTCCTTAGCGAAGGCATCATAACGACGGAGGTAATGTTAGTTAGCTCCTTAGCGAAGGCATCATAACGACGGAGGTAATGTTAGTTAGCTCCTTAGCGAAGGCATCATAACGACGGAGGTAATGTTAGTTAGCTCCATAGCGAAGGCATCATAACGACGGAGGTAATGTTACAGCTCTTGCGAAGGCATCATGCTTTGCATCTCCGGACAATGTTAGTTAGGCTTAGCGATGGCATCATAACGGGAGGTAATGTTAGTTAGTTGGCATCATGACGGAGGTAACGTTAGTTGGCATGTTTAGTGGTGCGGTACACAGTCTTGCTGGCACATGCTTTGATCTCCACAATGGTAGTAGGCGCGATGGACCGGGCGGTGCAGTGTTGTGGTAGTTGGCTGTGTGTTGGTGTAGTTGGCTGTGTGGTGCGGTAGTTGGCTGTGTGGTGCGGTAGTTGGCTGGGTGGTGCGGTAGTTGGCTGTGGGTGGTGCGGTGGGGTAGTTGGCTGGGTGGTGCGGTAGTTGGCTGGGTGGTGCGGTGGTTGGCTGTTGGCTGTGTGGTGGTGCGGTAGTTGTCGGTGTGGTGTGGTAGTTGGGTGTGGTAGTTGGCTGTGTGGTGGTGTGGTGCGGTAGTTGGGTGTGGTAGTTGGCTGTGTGGTGGTGCGGTAGTTGGCTGTGTGGTGGTGCGGTAGTTGGCTGTGTGGTGGTGCTGTAGTTGGCTGTGTGGTGGTGCTGTAGTTGGCTGTGTGGTGGTGCGGTAGTTGGCTGTGTGGTGGTGCGGTAGTTGGCTGTGTGGTGGTGCGGTAGTTGGCTGTGTGGATGGGAAATGGCAGAGAGATCTGTTCCTCTAATACAGACCTAATACAGATATCATTTAAGACTAGAGGTTTCAGGAAATGGCAGTTACAGGTTTGTCAACGATGCAAAACGCTCCAACCCCCCCCCCACACACACACACACAACCCAACTTAAACCTACTTCAGCTCCACCCGGTCTGAAAAGCTAAGGTAGAACCCTGATTGTACATTAAAATGTATGTCTAGTTAGCTACTGGAGAGTACCAAGAACAGTCTATAACCTACCATGCCTACTGAGAATGTCTCCTGCCAACATCATGAGGCTAAAAAGGTGCATTTGTGATACATACTAAAATGTCTGCTGTCCCCATTTCAAAGCGAAGGTTTGTAACCTCTCCCTCCTTCCTTCCCACCCTCTCTCTCTCTCTCTCTCTCTCTCTCTGGCTCTCTCTCTCTCTCTCTGTCTCTCTCTCTCTCTCTGTCTCTCTCTCTCTCTCTCTCTCTCTCTCTCTGTGTCTCTAGATCCAGGGTATCAAGTTGATGGTGAGGTGGTTGCTGGGCGTAAAGAACACCCTGTCTAAGTCTGGTAACTCCACTCTGAGGATGCTGACTGCAATACTTCACAGTGATGGAGACCTGACAGAGCAGGGCAAGATGGGGTACACATCACTCACTCACCACACACACACACACACACACACACCCACATCACTCACCACACACACACACACCACACGCACCCACATCACTCAGCACACACACACACACACACACACACACACACACACACACACACATCACTCAGCACGCACCCACATCACTCAGCACACACACACACACACACACACACACATCACTCACCACACACAGCACACACACACACCCACATCACTCACCACACACACACACACACACACACCAGCATTTGCTAGGACTTTGACATACACCTGACACATTCTTCTCTCTCCTCTCATTCTCCACACCTCCTCTCCCTCCCTCCCCCCTCCACAGTAAACCAGATATGTCCAGGCTGAGGTTGGCAGCAGCGTGTGCCCTACTGAAGCTGGCACAGGAGCCCTGCTACCATGAGATCATCACCCTGGAGCAGTACCAACTCTGTGCCCTGGTCATCAATGTAAGAGCACACACACTAAAACACTTTCCACACTAAACACACGCACACATGTCCTGTTCTTCCCTCATTCAAAACACCTATTAATCTCCCTCCCTCCCTCTACCTCTCTCCCCCTCCCCCTCTACCTATCTACCTACCTCTCTCTCCTCTCTCTCTCCTCCCTCCCCCTCTCTCTTTTCTCTCTCCTCCCTCCCCCTTTCTCTTCATCTCTCTCCTCCCTTCCCCTCTCCCTCCCCTCTCTCTCTCCTCCCTCCCCCTCTCTCTCCTCATCTCTCTCTCCAGGATGAGTGTTACCAGGTGCGCCAGGGCTTTGCCCAGAAGCTCCATAAGGGTCTGTGCCGCCTGCGTCTGCCCCTGGAGTACCTGGCGGTGTTTGCCCTGTGTGCCAAGGACCCTGTGAAGGAGAGGCGGGCCCACGCCAGGCAGTGTCTGGTGAAGAACATTACAATCAGGAGAGAGTACCTTAAACAACACGCTGCCGTCAGCGGTGAGGGAGATGGGCACAGTCTCACACACACACACACACACAGTCACACACACACACACACGCCAGGCAGTGTCTGGTCAATAATATCAACATCAGGAGAATGTCCTGGATACTATTTAATCTGCTCTATGAAACCAGACCAGGATACTATTTAATCTGCTCTATCAGACCAGGATACTATTTCATCTGCTCTATCAGACCAGACCAGTCCTGGATACTATTTAATCTGCTCCATGAAACCAGACCAGGATACTATTTAATCTGCTCTATGAAACCAGACCAGGATACTATTTCATCTGCTCTATCAGACCAGACCAGTCCTGGATACTATTTAATCTGCTCTATGAAACCAGACCAGGATACTATTTAATCCAGTCTATGAAACCAGACCAGGATACTATTTAATCTGCTCTATCAGACCAGACCAGGATACTATTTAATCTGCTCTATCAGACCAGACCAGTCCTGGATACTATTTAATCTGCTCCATGAAACCAGACCAGGATACTATTTAATCTGCTCTATGAAACCAGACCAGGATACTATTTAATCTGCTCTATCAGACCAGACCAGGATACTATTTAATCTGCTCTATGAAACCAGACCAGGATACTATTTAATCTGCTCTATCAGACCAGGATACTATTTAATCTGCTCTATCAGACCAGACCAGTCCTGGATACTATTTAATCTGCTCCATGAAACCAGACCAGGATACTATTTAATCTGCTCTATCAGACCAGGATACTATTTAATCTGCTCCATGAAACCAGACCAGTCCTATGCCTTCCAAGTGCTGTGTGTAGTGTATGTAGTATGTAGTGTGTGGGCAGGGCCAAATGTGAACAATTTTTTATTTTTTTTACCTTGTTGACCTTTTTAAGATTTTTTTACATCACAAAATAGGACGTTGCCCTTTTAAAGACAACTTGTTCTCAAACGAGAGAAGCTATCGATTTAGGCTACATTAGCCCAGACGAATGCTAGGTGTCGTTTTATAGACAGTAGCCTATTGCTAATTTAATACTATGTTCACTGACAAAAACACATTTCCTTCAACTGTGGGGATGCAACGTTTGGTGACAGAATGACGGCACAAACAGAGCCTCAGTTTTCTATGGCAGACTGCGACACAGCATGTCAATTTCAAACTGGAACGTCAAATACACTGAGAAGTTGACCCGGGGGGGCCAGTGACTGACTAGATCCACTGGCCCAATGCATGTGTTTACCTGTCCCAGGCCAGTGACTGACTAGATCCACTGTCCCAATGCATGTGTCTACCTGCCCCAGGCCAGTGACTGACTAGATCCACTGGCCCAATGCATGTGTTTACCTGTCCCAGGCCAGTGACTGACTAGATCCACTGGCCCAATGCATGTGTTTACCTGCCCCAGGCCAGTGGGCCGTTGTTACTGTTGGACCAGGGTGTGTATTAACCTTTCTGTATGTTGTTTTTTATGTATATATTCCAGAGAAGTTGTTCTCTCTGCTCCCTGAGTATGTGGTCCCCTATGCCATCCACCTGCTGGTCCACGACCCAGACTACATCAAGGTCCAGGACATTGAACAGCTCAAAGACATCAAGGAGTGAGTCTGCTGTCATTGTCTGCTGTCATTGTCTGCTGTCATTGTCTGCTGTCCTAGTCTGCTGTCCTAGTCTGCTGTCCTAGTCTGCTGTCCTAGTCTGCTGTCATTGTCTGCTGTCATTGTCTGCTGTCATTGTCTGCTGTTATATATAGTCTGCTGTTAGTCTGCTGTTATAGTCTGCTGTCATATATAGTCTGCTGTCATATATAGTCTGCTGTCATATATAGTCTGCTGTTATAGTCTGCTGTCATATATAGTCTGCTGTAATATATAGTCTGCTGTCATAGTCTCCTGTTATGTCATAGTCTGCTGTTATAGTCTGCTGTTATAGTCTGCTGTTATAGTCTGCTGTTATTGTCTGCTGTCATTGTCTGCTGTCATTGTCTGCTGTCATTGTCTGCTGTCATTGTCTGCTGTTATATATAGTCTGCTGTTATATATAGTCTGCTGTTATACATAGTCTGCTGTCATTGTCTGCTGTCATTGTCTGCTGTCATTGTCTGCTGTCATTGTCTAGTCTGCTGTCCTAGTCTGCTGTCCTAGTCTGCTGTCCTAGTCTGCTGTCCTAGTCTGCTATCATTGTCTGCTGTCATTGTCTGCTGTCATTGTCTGCTATCATTGTCTGCTGTCATTGTCTGCTGTCATTGTCTGCTGTCATTGTCTGCTGTCATTGTCTGCTGTCATTGTCTGCTGTATATAGTCTGCTGTCATATATAGTCTGCTGTCAGTCTGCTCTATAGTCTGCTGTCTATCATTGTCTGCTATATTGTCTGCTGTTATAGTCTGCTGTCATAGTCTGCTGTTATATATAGTCTGCTGTCATAGTCTGCTGTCCTAGTCTGCTATCATTGTCTGCTGTCATAGTCTGCTGTCATAGTCTGCTGTCATAGTCTGTTATAGTCTGCTGTCATAGTCTGCTGTTATAGTCTGCTGTCATTGTCTGCTGTTATATATAGTCTGCTGTCATAGTCTGCTGTCATATGTTATAGTCTGCTGTCATATATATGCTGTCTGCTGTTATATATAGTCTGCTGTCATTGTCTGCTGTCATTGTCTGCTGTCATAGTCTGCTGTCATAGTCTGCTGTCATTGTCTGCTGTTATATATAGTCTGTTGTCTAGTCTCGTAGTCTGCTCGTAGTCTCCTCACATAGTCTGCTGTCCTAGTCTGTCATTGTCTGCTATCATTGTCTGCTGTCATAGTCTGCTGTCATAGTCTCCTGTTATGTCATAGTCTGCTGTCATAGTCTGCTGTCATAGTCTGCTGTCTGCTGTTATAGTCTGCTGTTATATATAGTCTGCTGTTATTGTCTGCTGTCATTGTCTGCTGTTATATATAGTCTGCTGTTATATATAGTCTGCTGTCATTGTCTGCTGTCATTGTCTGCTGTCATTGTCTGCTGTCATTGTCTGCTGTTATAGTCTGCTGTTATAGTCTGCTGTCCTAGTCTGCTGTCCTAGTCTGCTGTCCTAGTCTGCTATCATTGTCTGCTATCATTGTCTGCTGTCATTGTCTGCTGTCATTGTCTGCTATCATTGTCTGCTGTCATTGTCTGCTGTGCTGTCATTGTCTGCTGTCTGTCTGCTGTCATTGTCTGCTGTCATTGTCTGCTGTATTGTCTGCTGTATATATAGTCTGCTGTCGTAGTCTGCTCTCATAGTCTGCTGTCCTAGTCTGCTGTCCTAGTCTGCTGTCATTGTCTGCTATCATTGTCTGCTGTTATAGTCTGCTGTCATAGTCTGCTGTTATATATATAGTCTGCTGTCGTAGTCTGCTCTCATAGTCTGCTGTCCTAGTCTGCTGTCATAGTCTAGTCTGCTGTCATAGTCTGCTGTCTGCTGTCATTGTCTGCTGTTATATATAGTCTGCTGTCATTGTCTGCTGTCATTGTCTGCTGTCATAGTCTGCTGTCATAGTCTGCTGTCATTGTCTGCTGTATAGTCTGCTGTCATTGTCTGCTGTCATAGTCTGCTGTCATAGTCTGCTGTCAGTCTGCTGTCATTGTCTGCTGTTATATATAGTCTGTTGTCGTAGTCTGCTGTCGTAGTCTGCTGTTAGTCTGCTGTCGTAGTCTGCTCTCATAGTCTGCTGTCTGCTATCATTGTCTCTGTCATTGTGTCTCATAGTCTGCTGTCCTAGTCTGCTGTCCTAGTCTGCTGTCCTAGTCTGTCATTGTCTGCTATCATTGTCTGCTATCATTGTCTGCTGTCTGCTGTTATAGTCTGCTGTCATTGTCTGCTGTCTGCTGTCATTGTCTGCTGTCATTGTCTGCTGTTATTGTCTGCTGTCATAGTCTGCTGTCTGCTGTCATAGTCTGCTGTCATAGTCTGCTGTCATAGTCTGCTGTTATAGTCTGCTGTCATTGTCTGCTGTTATATATAGTCTGCTGTCATTGTCTGCTGTCGTAGTCTGCTGTTGTAGTCTGTCTGCTCTCATAGTCTGCTGTCCTAGTCTGCTATCATTGTCTGCTGTCATTGTCTGCTCTCATAGTCTGCTGTCCTAGTCTGCTGTCCTAGTCTGCTGTCCTAGTCTGCTATCATTGTCTGCTATATTGTCTGCATTGTCTGCTGTCATAGTCTGCTGTCATTGTCTGCTGTCATTGTCTGCTGTCATTGTCTGCTGTCATTGTCTGCTGTCATTGTCTGCTGTTATATATAGTCTGCTGTCATAGTCTGCTGTCATTGTCTGTTATATATAGTCTGCTGTCATTGTCTGCTATCATTGTCTGCTGTCATAGTCTGCTGTTATAGTCTGCTGTCATTGTCTGCTGTCATTGTCTGTTGTCTAGTCGTTGTCTGCTGTCATTGTCTGCTGTTATATATAGTCTGCTGTCATAGTCTGCTGTCATTGTCTGCTGCTTATATATAGTCTGCTGTCATTGTCTGCTGTCATATATAGTCTGCTGTCATAGTCTGCTGTCATTGTCTGCTGTTATATATAGTCTGCTGTCATTGTCTGCTGTCGTCTGCTATCGTTGTCTGCTGTGTTTTCTGCTGTTATATATAGTCTGCTGTCATTGTCTGCTGTCATTGTCTGCTGTCATTGTCTGCTGTTATATATAGTCTGCTGTCATTGTCTGCTGTCATTGTCTGTCGTCTGCTGTCGTTGTCTGCTGTCATTGTCTGCTGTTATATATAGTCTGCTGTCATGTCTGCTGTCATTGTCTGCTGTTATATATAGTCTGCTGTCATTGTCTGCTGTCTGTCTGCTGTCATTGTCTGCTGTTATATATAGTCTGCTGTCGTAGTCTGCTGTCATAGTCTGCTGTCATAGTCTGCTGTCATTGTCTGCTGTCATAGTCTGCTGTTATTGTCTGCTGTCATAGTCTGCTGTTATATATAGTCTGCTGTTATATATAGTCTGCTGTCATATATAGTCTGCTGTCATAGTCTGCTGTTATATATAGTCTGCTGTTATATATAGTCTGCTGTCATATAGTCTGCTGTCATAGTCTGCTGTCATAGTCTGCTGTCATAGTCTGCTGTCATATATAGTCTGCTGTCATATATAGTCTGCTGTCATATATAGTCTGCTGTCATAGTCTGCTGTCATAGTCTGCTGTTATAGTCTGCTGTCATAGTCTGGTGTTATAGTCTGCTGTCTGTTGTCTGCTGTCTGTTGTCTGCTGTCCTGTCTGCTATCATTGTCTGCTATCATTGTCTGCTGTTATAGTCTGCTGTCATAGTCTGCTGTTATATATAGTCTGTTGTCGTAGTCTGCTGTCTAGTCTGTCAGTCTGCTGTCTAGTCTGCTGTCATAGTCTGGTGTTATAGTCTGCTGTCATAGTCTGCTGTTATAGTCTGCTGTCATTGTCTGCTGTTATATATAGTCTGCTGTCATTGTCTGCTGTCATAGTCTGCTGTCATAGTCTGCTGTCATAGTCTGCTGTCATTGTCTGCTGTTATATATAGTCTCTGTCATTGTCTGCTGTCATAGTCTGCTGTCATGTCTGCTGTCATTGTCTGCTGTTATATATATAGTCTGCTGTCAGTCTGCTGTCTAGTCTGCTCTCATAGTCTGCTGTCCTAGTCTGCTATCATTGTCTGCTATCATTGTCTGCTGTTATAGTCTGCTGTCATAGTCTGGTGTTATAGTCTGCTGTTATAGTCTGCTGTCATTGTCTGCTGTCTGCTGTCGTAGTCTGCTGTTGTAGTCTGTCTGCTCTCATAGTCTCTGTCCTAGTCTGCTATCATAGTCTGCTGTCATAGTCTGCTGTCATAGTCTGCTGTCCTAGTCTGCTGTCCTAGTCTGCTGTCCTAGTCTGCTATCATTGTCTGCTATCATTGTCTGCTGTCATAGTCTGCTGTCATATATAGTCTGCTGTCATTGTCTGCTGTCATTGTCTGCTGTCATTGTCTGCTGTCATTGTCTGCTGTCATTGTCTGCTGTCATTGTCTGCTGTCATTGTCTGCTGTCATTGTCTGCTGTCATTGTCTGCTGTCATTGTCTGCTGTCATAGTCTGCTGTCATAGTCTGCTGTCATAGTCTGCTGTTATAGTCTGCTGTCATAGTCTGCTGTTATAGTCTGCTGTCATAGTCTGCTGTTATAGTCTGCTGTCATAGTCTGCTGTCCTAGTCTGCTGTCCTAGTCTGCTGTCATAGTCTGCTGTCCTAGTCTGCTGTCATAGTCTGCTGTCATAGTCTGGTGTCCTAGTCTGCTGTCCTAGTCTGCTGTCCTAGTCTGCTATCATTGTCTGCTATCATTGTCTGCTATCATTGTCTGCTGTCATAGTCTGCTGTTATAGTCTGCTGTTATAGTCTGCTGTTATAGTCTGCTGTCATTGTCTGCTGTCATTGTCTGCTGTCATTGTCTGCTGTCATAGTCTGCTGTCATTGTCTGCTGTTATATATAGTCTGCTGTCATTGTCTGCTGTCATAGTCTGCTGTCATAGTCTGCTGTTATAGTCTGCTGTCATTGTCTGCTGTCATTGTCTGCTGTCATTGTCTGCTGTCATTGTCTGCTGTCTCTGTATTGTCTGCTGTCATTGTCTGCTGTTATATATAGTCTGCTGTCATAGTCTGCTGTCATTGTCTGCTGTTATATATAGTCTGCTGTCATTGTCTGCTGTTATATATAGTCTGCTGTCATAGTCTGCTGTCATTGTCTGCTGTTATATATAGTCTGCTGTCATTGTCTGCTGTGTCTGCTATCGTTGTCTGCTGTCGTTTTCTGCTGTTATATGTAGTCTGCTGTCATTGTCTGCTGTCATTGTCTGCTGTCATTGTCTGCTGTTATATATAGTCTGCTGTCATTGTCTGCTGTCATTGTCTGCTGTCGTCTGCTGTCGTTGTCTGCTGTCATTGTCTGCTGTTATATATAGTCTGCTGTCATAGTCTGCTGTCATTGTCTGCTGTTATATATAGTCTGCTGTCATTGTCTGCTGTCATTGTCTGCTGTTATATATAGTCTGCTGTCGTAGTCTGCTGTCATAGTCTGCTGTCATAGTCTGCTGTCATTGTCTGCTGTCATAGTCTGCTGTTATTGTCTGCTGTCATAGTCTGCTGTTATATATAGTCTGCTGTTATATATAGTCTGCTGTCATATATAGTCTGCTGTCATAGTCTGCTGTTATATATAGTCTGCTGTTATATATAGTCTGCTGTCATAGTCTGCTGTCATAGTCTGCTGTCATAGTCTGCTGTTATATATAGTCTGCTGTCATATATAGTCTGCTGTCATATATAGTCTGCTGTCATATATAGTCTGCTGTCATATATAGTCTGCTGTCATAGTCTGCTGTCATAGTCTGGTGTTATAGTCTGCTGTCGTTGTCTGCTGTCTGTTGTCTGCTGTCCTAGTCTGCTATCATTGTCTGCTATCATTGTCTGCTGTTATAGTCTGCTGTCATAGTCTGCTGTTATATATAGTCTGTTGTCGTAGTCTGCTGTCGTAGTCTGCTCTCATAGTCTGCTGTCCTAGTCTGCTGTCATAGTCTGGTGTTATAGTCTGCTGTCATAGTCTGCTGTTATAGTCTGCTGTCATTGTCTGCTGTTATATATAGTCTGCTGTCATTGTCTGCTGTCATAGTCTGCTGTCATAGTCTGCTGTCATAGTCTGCTGTCATAGTCTGGTGTTATAGTCTGCTGTCATAGTCTGCTGTTATAGTCTGCTGTCATTGTCTGCTGTTATATATAGTCTGCTGTCATTGTCTGCTGTCGTAGTCTGCTGTTGTAGTCTGTCTGCTCTCATAGTCTGCTGTCCTAGTCTGCTGTCATTGTCTGCTGTCATTGTCTGCTCTCATAGTCTGCTGTCCTAGTCTGCTGTCCTAGTCTGCTATCATTGTCTGCTGTCATAGTCTGCTGTCATTGTCTGCTGTCATAGTCTGCTGTCATTGTCTGCTGTCATTGTCTGCTGTCATTGTCTGCTGTCGTTGTCTGCTGTCGTTGTCTGCTGTTATATATAGTCTGCTGTCATAGTCTGCTGTCATTGTCTGCTGTTATATATAGTCTGCTGTCATTGTCTGCTATCATTGTCTGCTGTCATAGTCTGCTGTTATAGTCTGCTGTCATTGTCTGCTGTCATTGTCTGCTGTCATTGTCTGCTGTGTCTGCTGTCGTTGTCTGCTGTCATTGTCTGCTGTTATATATAGTCTGCTGTCATAGTCTGCTGTCATTGTCTGCTGTTATATATAGTCTGCTGTCATTGTCTGCTGTTATATATAGTCTGCTGTCATAGTCTGCTGTCATTGTCTGCTGTTATATATAGTCTGCTGTCATTGTCTGCTGTGTCTGCTATCGTTGTCTGCTGTCGTTTTCTGCTGTTATATATAGTCTGCTGTCATTGTCTGCTGTCATTGTCTGCTGTCATTGTCTGCTGTTATATATAGTCTGCTGTCATTGTCTGCTGTCATAGTCTGCTGTCGTTGTCTGCTGTCATAGTCTGCTGTTATATATAGTCTGCTGTCATAGTCTGCTGTCATTGTCTGCTGTCATTGTCTGCTGTTATATATAGTCTGCTGTCATTGTCTGCTGTCATAGTCTGCTGTCATTGTCTGCTGTTATATATAGTCTGCTGTCATTGTCTGCTGTCATTGTCTGCTGTCATTGTCTGCTGTCATTGTCTGCTGTCATAGTCTGCTGTTATTGTCTGCTGTCATAGTCTGCTGTTATATATAGTCTGCTGTTATATATAGTCTGCTGTTATATATAGTCTGCTGTCATATATAGTCTGCTGTCATATATAGTCTGCTGTTATAGTCTGCTGTTATAGTCTGCTGTCAGTCTGCTGTCATAGTCTGCTGTCATAGTCTGCTGTCATAGTCTGCTGTTATATATAGTCTGCTGTCATAGTCTGCTGTTATATATAGTCTGCTGTCATATATAGTCTGCTGTCATATATAGTCTGCTGTCATATATAGTCTGCTGTCATATATAGTCTGCTGTTATAGTCTGCTGTCATAGTCTGCTGTCGTTGTCTGCTGTCGTTGTCTGCTGTCGTTGTCTGCTGTCGTTGTCTGCTGTCGTTGTCTGCTGTTATATATATAGTCTGCTGTCATTGTCTGCTGTCGTCTGCTATCGTTGTCTGCTGTCGTTTTCTGCTGTCATTGTCTGCTGTCATTGTCTGCTGTTATATATAGTCTGCTGTCATTGTCTGCTGTTAGTCTGCTGTATTGTCTGCTGTTATAGTCTGCTGTCATTGTCTGCTGTCATTGTCTGCTGTCATTGTCTGCTGTTATATATATAGTCTGCTGTCATGGTCTGCTGTCATTGTCTGCTGTCATAGTCTGCTGTTATATATAGTCTGCTGTTATATATATATATATAGTCTGCTGTCATTGTCTGCTGTCATAGTCTGGTGTTACAGTCTGCTGTTATATATATAGTCTGCTGTCATAGTCTGCTGTCATAGTCTGCTGTCATTGTCTGCTGTTATATATAGTCTGCTGTCATTGTCTGCTGTCATAGTCTGCTGTCATTGTCTGCTGTTATATATAGTCTGCTGTCGTAGTCTGCTGTCGTAGTCTGCTGTCGTAGTCTGCTGTCGTAGTCTGCTGTCGTAGTCTGCTGTCGTAGTCTGCTGTCGTAGTCTGCTGTCATAGTCTGCTGTCCTAGTCTGCTGTCCTAGTCTGCTGTCGTAGTCTGCTGTCTAGTCTGCTGTCCTAGTCTGCTATCATAGTCTGCTGTCATAGTCTGCTGTCATAGTCTGCTGTCATTGTCTGCTGTCATTGTCTGCTGTCATAGTCTGCTGTCATAGTCTGCTGTTATATATTGTCTGCTGTCATAGTCTGCTGTCATAGTCTGCTGTTATACATAGTCTGCTGTTATATATAGTCTGCTGTCATAGTCTGCTGTTATAGTCTGCTGTCATAGTCTGGTGTTATAGTCTGCTGTCGTTGTCTGCTGTCGTTGTCTGTTGTCTGCTGTCGTTGTCTGCTGTCGTTGTCTGCTGTCGTTGTCTGCTGTTATATATAGTCTGCTGTCTGTCATCGTTGTCTGCTGTCGTTTTCTGCTGTTATTATAGTCTGCTGTCATTGTCTGCTGTTATATATAGTCTGCTGTCATTGTCTGCTGTCATTGTCTGCTGTCATTGTCTGCTGTCATTGTCTGCTGTCATTGTCTGCTGTCATTGTCTGCTGTCATTGTCTGCTGTTATATATAGTCTGCTGTCATTGTCTGCTGTCATGGTCTGCTGTCATGGTCTGCTGTCATGGTCTGCTGTCATTGTCTGCTGTCATTGTCTGCTGTCATTGTCTGCTGTCATATATAGTCTGCTGTTATATATAGTCTGCTGTCATTGTCTGCTGTCATTGTCTGCTGTCATAGTCTGGTGTTATTTATAGTCTGCTGTCATAGTCTGCTGTTATAGTCTGCTGTCATTGTCTGCTGTTATATATTGTCTGCTGTCATTGTCTGCTGTATTGTCTGCTGTCATAGTCTGCTGTTATATATAGTCTGCTGTTATATATAGTCTGCTGTTATATATAGTCTGCTGTATATAGTCTGCTGTCATAGTCTGCTGTCATAGTCTGCTGTCTAGTCTGCTGTCATATATAGTCTGCTGTCATAGTCTGCTGTTATAGTCTGCTGTCATAGTCTGGTGTTATAGTCTGCTGTCATTGTCTGCTGTATTGTCTGCTGTCGTTGTCTGCTGTCATTGTCTGCTGTCGTTGTCTGCTGTTATATATAGTCTGCTGTCATTGTCTGCTGTCATGGTCTGCTGTCATTGTCTGCTGTCATTGTCTGCTGTCATAGTCTGCTGTTATATATAGTCTGCTGTCATTGTCTGCTGTCATTGTCTGCTGTCATATATAGTCTGCTGTTATATATAGTCTGCTGTCATTGTCTGCTGTCATTGTCTGCTGTCATAGTCTGGTGTTACAGTCTGTGTTATATATAGTCTGCTGTCATAGTCTGCTGTTATAGTCTGCTGTATAGTCTGCTGTCATTGTCTGCTGTCATATTAGTCTGCTGTCTGCTGTCATTGTCTGCTGTCATTGTCTGCTGTTATATATAGTCTGCTGTCATTGTCTGCTGTCATTGTCTGCTGTGTCTGCTGTTATGTCTGCTGTCATTGTCTGCTGTTATATATAGTCTGCTGTCATAGTCTGCTGTCATTGTCTGCTGTCATATATAGTCTGCTGTCATTGTCTGCTGTCATAGTCTGCTGTCATTGTCTGCTGTTATATATAGTCTGCTGTCGTAGTCTGCTGTCATAGTCTGCTGTCATAGTCTGCTGTCATTGTCTGCTGTCATAGTCTGCTGTTATTGTCTGCTGTCATAGTCTGCTGTTATATATAGTCTGCTGTTATATATGTCTGCTGTTATATGTAGTCTGCTGTCATATATAGTCTGCTGTCATAGTCTGCTGTATATATAGTCTGCTGTCTGCTGTCATATATAGTCTGCTGTCATAGTCTGCTGTCATAGTCTGCTGTCATAGTCTGCTGTTATATATAGTCTCTGTCTGTCTGCTGTTATATATAGTCTGCTGTCATATAGTCTGCTGTCATATAGTCTGCTGTCATATATAGTCTGCTGTCATAGTCTGCTGTCATGTCTGCTGTTATAGTCTGCTGTCATAGTCTGGTGTTATATTGTCTGCTGTTATATATAGTCTGCTGTCATTGTCTGCTGTCATTGTCTGTCTGTCTCTGTTATAGTCTGCTGTCATTGTCTGCTGTCATTGTCTGCTGTCATTGTCTGCTGTTATATATATAGTCTGCTGTCATGGTCTGCTGTCATTGTCTGCTGTCATAGTCTGCTGTTATATATAGTCTGCTGTTATATATATATATATAGTCTGCTGTCATTGTCTGCTGTCATAGTCTGGTGTTACAGTCTGCTGTTATATATATAGTCTGCTGTCATAGTCTGCTGTTATAGTCTGCTGTCATTGTCTGCTGTTATATATAGTCTGCTGTCATTGTCTGCTGTCATAGTCTGCTGTCATTGTCTGCTGTTATATATAGTCTGCTGTCATAGTCTGCTGTCAGTCTAGTCTGGCTGTTATAGTCTGCTGTCGTTAGTCTGCTGTAGTCTGCTGTCATAGTCTGTCTGTCTGCTGTCCTAGTCTGCTGTCTGCTGTCCTAGTCTGCTGTCCTAGTCTGCTGTCCTATATATAGTCTGCTGTCATTAGTCTGCTGTCATAGTCTGCTGTCATTGTCTGCTGTCATTGTCTGCTGTCATAGTCTGCTGTCATAGTCTGCTGTTATATATAGTCTGCTGTCATAGTCTGCTGTTTATATATAGTCTGCTGTCATATATAGTCTGCTGTCATTGTCTGCTGTTATAGTCTGCTGTCATAGTCTGGTGTTATAGTCTGCTGGTTGTTATATCTGTTGTCTGCTGTCATTGTCTGCTGTTATGTCTGCTGTCATTGTCTGCTGTTATATATAGTCTGCTGTGTCTGCTATCGTTGTCTGTCTTTCTGCTGTATATATAGTCTGCTGTCATTGTCTGCTGTCATTGTCTGCTGTTATATATAGTCTGCTGTCATTGTCTGCTGTCATTGTCTGCTGTCATTGTCTGCTGTCATTGTCTGTCTGTCATTGTCTGCTGTCATTGTCTGCTGTCATTGTCTGCTGTCATTGTCTGCTGTCTGTCATTGTCTGCTGTTATATATAGTCTGCTGTCATTGTCTGCTGTCATGGTCTGCTGTCATGGTCTGCTGTCATGGTCTGCTGTCATTGTCTGCTGTCATTGTCTGCTGTCATTGTCTGCTGTCATATATAGTCTGCTGTTATATATAGTCTGCTGTCATTGTCTGCTGTCATTGTCTGCTGTCATAGTCTCTATTTATAGTCTGCTTATTTATAGTCTGCTGTCATAGTCTGCTGTGTCTGTTATAGTCTGCTGTCATTGTCTGCTGTTATATATTGTCTGCTGTCATTGTCTGCTGTCATTGTCTGCTGTCAGTCTGCTGTCATAGTCTGCTGTTATATATAGTCTGCTGTTATATATAGTCTGCTGTTATATATAGTCTGCTGTTATATATAGTCTGCTGTTATATATAGTCTGCTGTCATAGTCTGCTGTCATAGTCTGCTGTCAGTCTGCTGTCATAGTCTGCTGTCATAGTCTGCTGTCATAGTCTGCTGTTATAGTCTGCTGTCATTGTCTGCTGTCGTTGTCTGCTGTCGTTGTCTGCTGTCATTGTCTGCTGTCGCTGTCTGCTGCTGTTATATATAGTCTGCTGTCATTGTCTGCTGTCATAGTCTGCTGTCATTGTCTGCTGTCTGCTGGTGTTATATATAGTGTCATTGTCTGCTGTCATAGTCTGCTGTATATAGTCTGCTGTCATTGTCTGCTGTCATTGTCTGCTGTATAGTCTGCTGTTATATATAGTCTGCTGTCATTGTCTGCTGTCATTGTCTGCTGTCATAGTCTGCTGTTACAGTCTGGTGTTATATATAGTCTGCTGTCATAGTCTGCTGTTATAGTCTGCTGTTATAGTCTGCTGTCATTGTCTGCTGTCATAGTCTGCTGTCATTGTCTGCTGTTATATATAGTCTGCTGTTATAGTCTGCTGTCATAGTCTGCTGTCATAGTCTGCTGTCATAGTCTGCTGTTGTCTGCTGTCATTGTCTGCTGTCTGTCTGCTGCCATTGTCTGCTGTCATAGTCTGCTGTCTGCTGTCTAGTCTGCTGCCATTGTCTGCTGTCATAGTCTGTCATTGTCTGCTGTCATATATAGTCTGCTGTCATATATAGTCTGCTGTCATATAGTCTGCTGTCATAGTCTGCTGTCCTGTCTGCTGTCTATAGTCTGCTGTCATTGTCTGCTGTCCTAGTCTGCTCTCTAGTCTGCTCTCCTAGTCTGCTCATATATAGTCTGCTGTCATATATAGTCTGCTGTTATATATAGTCTGCTGTTATATATAGTCTGCTGTCATTGTCTGCTGTTATAGTCTGCTGTGTTGACATATCAGTCTCTTTTTGGGATGCTGTCCTTTCTCAAGCCCTCTCATCCATTGTTCTCTCTCTTAATTCAGCCAGTTTGATCGGCAGTCATATTATCTAACATCATCAGCGCAGAAAAAACGCAGAGACATAAAACACATAGATGATTATAATGAACTGATGAGAGTAATACCTGATACAAATAACTATAACCTCCTCCCTCTCTATTCCTCCTCCTCCATCCACTCCTCATCCCTCCCTCCCCCTCCATTCCTCCTCCTCCCTCCACTCCTCCTCCCTCCCTCCACTCCTCCTCCCTCCACTACTCCTCCTCCTCCCTCCTCCTCTCCCCCTCCCCAGGTCTCTGTGGTTCATCCTGGAGATCATCATGTCTAAGAATGAGAACAACAGCCATGCCTTCATCAGGAAGATGGTGGAGAACATCAAACAGACCAAGGATGCACAGGCTCCTACCGACGCCAAGATCAACGAGGTACACACACACACACACACACACACACACACACACACACAGATTCACATATACACACAAAGATTCATGCTCACACACAGATTCACGCTCACACACACACACCCTCTCTTTCCCTCTACAGAAGTTGTACACGGTGTGTGACGTGGCCATGAACATCATCATCTCTAAGAGCACCACCTACAGTCTGGAGTCTCCCAAAGACCCTGTCCTTCCCACACGCTACTTCACCAAGCCTGACAAGGTAGGTGTTTTAGTTAGAGGTCTTCTCAGATCACCAAATTCAGATCCGAATTGGATCCTCGAAATTATCACTCGACCCCCGATTTCATTCAAAAAAAATCAATATCCGATTCGGATCCTATCCGAAATACTGTATGTTCGAGTTGAGCGAGAATCGGATCCAAATTGGGTCTGTCTGTATCGGACCCAAATGGATCCAAAATATTACAAATCCAGCTTAATTGAAGGTCAAGCCAGCAAAATAGTTTGGACTCTGGTGCATTTTGGGTTGTTTCTGTAGTAATAGCTTAGTAATTTCATAATGACATCCCTATAGTTTAGTATTTTCACATCCCTATAGTTAGATGGAGGATGTCTCTATAGTTAGATGGAGAACATTGAGGACGTCCCTATAGTTAGATGGAGGACATTGAGGACGTCTCTATAGTTAGATGGAGAACATTGAGGACATGTTTGAGGTTGTTTCTGTAGTAATAGCTTAGTAATTTCATAATGACATCCCTATAGTTTAGTATTTTCACATCCCTATAGTTAGATGGAGGATGTCTCTATAGTTAGATGGAGAACATTGAGGACGTCCCTATAGTTAGATGGAGGACATTGAGGACGTCTCTATAGTTAGATGGAGAACTTTGAGGACGTCTCTATAATTAGATGGAGAACATTGAGGACATCTCTATAGTTAGATTGAGGACATTGAGGACGTCTCTATAGTTAGATGGAGGACATTGAGGACGTCTCTATAGTTAGATGGAGAACGTCTCTATAGTTAGATGGAGAACATTGAGGACGTCTCTATAGTTAGATTGAGGACATTGAGGACGTCTCTATAGTTAGATGGAGAACATTGATGGGACGTCTCTATAGTTAGATGGAGAACATTGAGGACGTCTCTATAGTTAGATGGAGAACATTGAGGACGTCTCTATAGTTAGATGGAGGACATTGAGGACGTCTCTATAGTTAGATGGAGAACATTGAGGACGTCTCTATAGTTAGATGGAGGACATTGAGGACGTCTCTATAGTTAGATGGAGAACATTGAGGACGTCTCTATAGTTAGATGGAGAACATTGAGGACGTCTCTATAGTTAGATGGAGAACATTGAGGACGTCTCTATAGTTAGATGGAGAACATTGAGGACGTCTCTATAGTTAGATGGAGAACGTCTCTATAGTTAGATGGAGGACATTGAGGACGTCTCTATAGTTAGATGGAGAACGTCTCTATAGTTAGATG
The DNA here is from genome assembly GCF_018296145.1 of Oncorhynchus tshawytscha. Classification (NCBI taxonomy): domain Eukaryota; kingdom Metazoa; phylum Chordata; class Actinopteri; order Salmoniformes; family Salmonidae; genus Oncorhynchus; species Oncorhynchus tshawytscha. The sequence continues at coordinate 41,277,446 of NC_056461.1, forward strand.
GAGAACATTGAGGACGTCTCTATAGTTAGATGGAGGACATTGAGGACGTCTCTATAGTTAGATGGAGAACATTGAGGACGTCTCTATAGTTAGATGGAGGACATTGAGGACGTCTCTATAGTTAGATGGAGAACATTGAGGACGTCTCTATAGTTAGATGGAGGACATTGAGGACGTCTCTATAGTTAGATGGAGGACATTGAGGACGTCTCTATAGTTAGATGGAGGACATTGAGGACGTCTCTATAGTTAGATGGAGGACATTGAGGACGTCTCTATAGTTAGATGGAGAACATTGAGGACGTCTCTATAGTTAGATGGAGAACATTGAGGACGTCTCTATAGTTAGATGGAGGACATTGAGGACGTCTCTTAGGCTGTTCTGTAGGCTATTTTACGGTGCGCTGTTAACATCTATCTTATTTAACTGTTTTGACGAACGTGGGTTTAGACTCAAGGTAGGCTATAGCCTGTTTGACCAGCAAGCTTCAAATTCATGTGGTCATCCATTTCATTTCCAACAGTTGGGATGTTAAGGTTAGTAATTCCCGCTATGACGACTCTGTTTGACAAAAATATTCCCTATCCAACTATAAAGACGATCGGGAAGATATTATCAGTAATTCTGCATTATAGTATAACTTATAGTATAAATTTTTTAAAGAAGGGCATGAATGAGCCTCATGTTTACACTGAGAGATATTCCACTTGATTTGAGTCATTCAACATTAGTTAACAGATGTATTTAAATAAATTAAATAGCCTACTAAATAGGCCAAATGAAAACTAAAAAATAAAATATCTCATGTCTTGGAAATATGGACCAAGAGAAGCAGTCTTTCTCCCCTCCGTAGCCACAAGGTGTATAAATGAGGCCCGTACAGACAACTGACCTGTCGGGGAACTCCTCTTTCATTCAGTTTCATCTTCACATCAGCAAAGAACAACTTAATGTTTCAGAAAGCCACTTTATATAGACTAGGAGAGACCTGTTTATATATAGACTAGGGGAGACCTGTTTATATATAGACTAGGGGAGACCTGTTTATATATAGACTAGGGGAGACCTGTTTATATATTGACTAGGAGAGACCTGTTTTATATTGACTAGGAGAGATCTGTTTTATATTGACTAGGAGAGACCTGTTTTATATTGACTAGGAGAGACCTGTTTATATTGACTAGGAGAGACCTGTTTATATTGACTAGGAGAGACCTGTTTATATTGACTAGGAGAGACCTGTTTATATTGACTAGGAGAGACCTGTTTATATTGACTAGAGACCTGTTTATATTGACTAGGAGAGACTTCTTTATATAGACTAGGAGATACCTGTTTATATAGACTAGGAGATACCTGTTTATATAGACTAGGAGATACCTGTTTATATAGACTAGGGAGACCTGTTTATATATAGACTAGCTAGGGGATACCTCTTTATATAGACTCGGGGAGACCTGTTTATATAGACTAGCTAGGGGATACCTCTTTATATAGACTAGCTAGGGGATACCTCTTTATATAGACCAGAAGAGACCTCTTTATATATAGACTAGGGAGACCTGTTTATATATAGACTAGGGGAGACCTGTTTATATATAGACTCAGGGAGACCTGTTTATATAGACTAGCTAGGGGATACCTCTTTATATAGACTAGCTAGGGGATACCTCTTTATATAGACTAGGGAGACTTTATATAGACCAGGAGAGACCTCTTTATATAGACTAGCTAGGGAGACCTGTTTATATATAGACTAGGAGAGACCTGTTTATATATAGACTAGGGGAGACCTGTTTATATATAGACTAGGGGAGACCTGTTTATATATAGACTAGGGGAGACCTGTTTATATATAGACTAGGGGAGACCTGTTTATATATAGACTAGGGGAGACCTGTTTATATATAGACTAGGGGAGACCTGTTTATATATAGACTAGGACCCCCTTACAATAATTTAAGAGAATAATCATTAAATGTGTGAAATTTGGGTTTAGGCCTAAACTGTTTTAAGATTGACATTTTTCAAATATAATTTGGGATCTGGTCCATATTTCACATATTTTCACACAAATCCGAAGTCCGTGGCCACTGAGCAGGATCCGACCCGACGACAACATCCCGGGTCGGGTAATCCGGTTTGGGAAGATCTGTGAAGACCTCGTGTGTGTGTGTGTGTGTGTGTGTGTGTGTGTGTGTTCGCTCTAATCTGCAAATAAAACCATTCAATGGATTCACATTCTGACTAAACATTTCTTCTGTAGAATTTCAGCAACACAAAGAACTATCTCCCTCCAGAGATGAAGTCCTTCTTTACACCTGGAAAGGTAGGATGACTGCCCATGGTATTCATTCAGACAGGCCTTAACGGTAGGGTGACTGCCCATGGTATTCATTCAGACAGGCCTTAACGGTAGGGTGACTGCCCATGGTATTCATTCAGACAGGCCTTAACGGTAGGATGACTGCCCATGGTATTCATTCAGACATGCCTTAACGGTAGGATGACTGCCCGTGGTATTCATTCAGACAGGCCTTAACGGTAGGGTGACTGCCCATGGTATTCATTCAGACAGGCCTTAACGGTAGCATGACTGCCCAAGGTATTCATTCAGACAAGGCTTAGCGGTAGGATGACTGCCCATGGTATTCATTCAGACATGCCTTAACGGTAGGATGACTGCCCGTGGTATTCATTCAGACAGGCCTTAACGGTAGGATTACTGCCCATGGTATTAATTTGCTCAACTTCGGTTGTTAGAATCAGCGATTTGGAGCCCTTGCCAACAGTGGGATAAATTGTCTAACCAGGGGGGGTTCTAACCCAGGGGGGTAGTTTGAGTAATAAAATAACAATATATATATATTGTTTATATATATATATACTACGTGACCAAAAGTATGTGGACACCTACTTGTTGAACATCTCATTCCAAGGTCATTGACATTAATATGGAGTTGGTCCCCCCTTTGCTACTGTAACAGCCTCCACTCTTCTGGGAAGGCTTTCCACTAGATGTTGGAACATTGCTGTTATAACAGCCTCCACTCTTCTGGGAAGGCTTTCCACTAGATGTTGGAACATTGCTGCTATAACAGCCTCCACTCTTCTGGGAAGGCTTTCCACTAGATGTTGGAACATTGCTGCTATAACAGCCTCCACTCTTCTGGGAAGGCTTTCCACTAGATGTTGGAACATTGTTGCGGGGACTTGCTTCCATTCAGCCACAAGATGTTAGTGAGGTCGGACACTGATGTTGGGCGATTAGGTCTGGCTCGCAGTCGGTGTTCCAATTCATCCAGAAGGTGTTCGATGGGGTTGAGGTCAGGGCTCTGTGTAGGTCAGTGAAGTTCATCCACAGCGATTTCGACAAACCACTTCTGTATGGACCTTGCTTTGTGCACAGGGGCATTGTCATGCTGAAACAGGAAAGGGCCTTCCCCAAACTGTTGCCACAAAGTTGGAAACTCAGAATTGTCCTAGAATGTCATTGTATGCTGAAGTGTTAAGATTTCCCTTCACTGGAACTAAGGGGCCGAGCCCAAACTTTACAGTTGGCACTGTGCATTTGGGCAGGTAGCGCTCTCCTGGAATCTGCCAAACCCAGATTCGTCCATCGTACTGCCAGATGGTGAAGCGTGATTCATCATTCCAGAGAACACGTTTCCACTGCTCCAGAGACCAATGGCGACAAGCTTTACACCCCTCCAGCCGACGCTTGGCTTTGTGCATGGTGATCTAAGGCTTGTGTTGGGCTGCTCAGCCATAAAAAAAACATTTTATGAAGCTCCCGACGAACAGTTCTTGTGCTGATGTTGCTTTGAGGCAGTTTTGAACTCAGTAGTGAGTGTTGCAACCGAGGACAGACAATTTTTACACGCTTCAGCACTTTGCGGTCCCATTCTGTGAGCGTGTGTGGTCTACCACTTCGCAGCTGAGCCGTTGTTGCTCCTAGACATTTCCACTTCACAATAATAGCACTTGCAGTTGACCGGGGCAGCTCCAGCAGGGCAGAAATTAGACAAACTGTCTTGTTGGAAAGGTGGCATCCTATGACGGTGCCACGTTGAAAGTCACGGAGGCCATTCTACTGCCAATGTTTGTCTATGGAGATTGCATGACTGTGTGCTCGATTTTATACACCTGTCAGCAACGGGTGTGGCTGAAATAGTGGAATCCACTAATTTGAAGGGGTGTCCACATACTTTTATATATATAGTGTACTTTAAAATTACTAAACCCAAATTGAAACTGTGTAGAAATAATGGACCTACATTCATGCAGTGTCTCCACTGTGTCCAGCTGGCTAATTAATCATCACCGAAGTAAAAAAAAAAAATACATATCTGGAGGGGAGATATAAGTGAGAAAAATGAGTTTGACTCCCCTGTTCTGACCTCTGACCTTTCCTCTCTTCCCTTCTTCCCTGTGCCCCCTCACCCCTGCACATCCTCCCTCCTTCACCCCTACACATCCTCCCACACCCCTACACATCCTCCTTCACCCCTACACATCCTCCCTCACACCTACACATCATCCCTTACCCCTACACATCCTCCTTCACCCCTACACATCCTCCCTCACCCCTACACATCCTCCCTCACACCTACACATCCTCCCTCACCCCTACACATCCTCCCTCACCCCTACACATCCTCCCTCACCCCTACACATCCTCCCTCACCCCTACACATCCTCCCTCACCCCTACACATCCTCCTTCACCCCTACACATCCTCCCTCACCCCTACACATCCTCCCTCACCCCTACACATCCTCCCTCACCCCTACACATCCTCCCTCACCCCTACACATCCTCCCTCACCCCTACACATCTCTACTCCCTCACCCCTACACATTCTCCCTCACTCCTACACATCTCTCCTCTCTTCTCCCTCACCCCTACACATCCTCCCTCACCCCTACATCTCCCCCTCCCTCCTCCCTCACCCCTACACATCCTCCCTCACCCCTACATATCTCCCCCTCCCCCCTCCCTCACCCCTACACATCCCCCTCCCCCTCACCCCTACATATCTCCCCCCTCCCTCACCCCTACACCTCTCCCCTCCCCCAGCCTAAAGCAGCTAACGTGTTAGGAGCGGTGAACAAGCCCCTGGCCTCAGCAGGCAAACCCATCCAGAGTAAAGCATCACGCATGGAGACGGCTAGCAACGAGGATAGTACCTCAAACCCCAGCTCTCCTCAACGCACCAAGACCAGGTACACACACCTCTTACCCTAGACCTGACCTGTCCTCCTGCCTCGCTGTCCCAGACATGAGTGTCTCTAACCTGTCTCCCTGTCCCAGACATGAGTGTCTCTAACCCATCCTCCTGACCTCCCTGTCCCAGACATGAGTGTCTCTAACCTGTCCTGGCTCCCTGTCCCAGACATTAGTGTCTTTAACCTGCCTCCCTGTCCCAGACATGAGTGTCTCTAACCTGTCCTCCTGCCACCCTGTCCCAGACATTAGTGTCTCTAACCTGTCCTCCTGCCACCCTGTCCCAGACATTAGTGTCTTTAACCTGCCTCCCTGTCCCAGACATGAGTGTCTACAACCTGTCCTCCTGCCTCCCTGTCCCAGACATGAGTGTCTCTAACCTGTCCTCCTGCCTCCCTGTCCCAGACATGAGTGTCTCTAACCTGTCCTCCTGCCTCCCTGTACCAGACATGAGTGTCTCTAACCTGTCCTCCTGCCTCCCTGTCCCAGGCATTAGTGTCTCTAACCTGTCCTCCTGTCTCCCTGTCCCAGACATGAGTGTCTCTAACCTGTCTCCCTGTCCCAGACATGAGTGTCTCTAACCTGTCCTCCTGCCTCCCTGTCCCAGACATGAGTGTCTATAACCTGTCTCCCTGTCCCAGACATGAGTGTCTCTAACCTGTCCTCCTACCTCCCTGTCCCAGACATGAGTGTCTCTAACCTGTCCTCCTGCCCCCCTGTCCCAGACATGTCTCTAACCTGTCCTCCTGCCTCCCTGTCCCAGACATGAGTGTCTCTAACCTGTCTCCCTGTCCCAGACATGTCTCTAACCTGTCCTCCTGCCTCCCTGTCCCAGACATGACAGTGCAGAGGACCACAGTGAGAATGAAGACCTCATGAAGAAAGGAGACGCCTCCGACACAAAGGTGAGAGTCTGAAATGTATTGTGTAGCTCCGTGAAGTTCTTTTAAGATGATTTGTACATGAAATGCTAATATCAGGGAAAATGCTAATATCAGGGAAAATGCTAATATCAGGGAAAATGCTAATATCAGGGAAAATGCTAATATCAGGGAAAATGCTAATATCAGGGGAAATGCTAATATCAGGGAAAATGCTAATATCAGGGATATTGACCCCGTTCACAGGGGAAGGAATCCAAAGTGTCGTTTTACTATGCCACTTAAGTAAGACTCATTTGCTGAGAAAGTGTATTGTCACTTTCACTGGGTAATCCAAACAAGCGTTCAGTCAGTTACCTGTTACCCTCAAAGTAACAAACTGTCATATCCAACTTAGTCGACACTACTGTCTCCTTACAGTCAAATAGCAGTTTGTTGACAATTCTTTACAGGACAGTGACAAACCCCGAGGCCGTAAACGAGGCGCCGCCTCCAGTAACCTTGACGACAACCCTTCTCCTAAACCCAAGCGCGGCCGCAAGAAGGCAGCAGCAGTCGACCCCGAGGACCAATGGGGAGAGGAGTCCCGACTCGGCGACGCCCAGACGGAAGACGAGCAGAACAGCCCGCCCAAAAAGGGGCGTAGGGGGCGGTCCACGAAGGCTGCGCCAGCCAATCAGGAAACTCCGGCTAAGGGGAGGGGCCGAGGCCGGAAGAAGGCAACTCCTCCCCCTGAAGAAGAGGATGAGGGAGGAGAGGAGGAAGAAGAGGAGGAAGAGGAAGAAGAGGAGAATATGGAGCTGAAGACTAAGGGAGGAAGACCAGCGCGGGCGGCAAGGAGATCAACACAGAGGTCAGAGGGCATTTGGTGTTTTCTCCTTGATATGTGATGTAGTCACCTCATAAACCTTCCTGTAAGATCTGTTCCTGTTCTGTTGACATACATTCGTAAACAGTGCATTCAGAAAGTATCCGAAACCCTCGACTTTGTCCACATTTTGTTATGTTACAGCCTTATTCTAAAATAGATTAAATTGTTTTTCCCCCTTCATTAATCTACACACAATACCCCATAATGACATCACAATACTCCATAATGACATCACAATACTCCATAATGACATCACAATACTCCATAATGACATCACAATACTCCGTAATGACAAAGCAAAAACAGTTTAGAAAAAATAAAAAAGTAGTTCACATTTACATAAGTATTCAGACCCTTTCCTCAGTACTTTGTTGAATCACCTTTTTCAGCGATTACAGCCTCGATTCTTATTGGGTATGACGCTACAAGTTTGGCACACCTGTATTTGGGGATTTCTCCCATTCTTCTTTGCAGATCCTCTCAAGCTCGGGGAGCGTCGCTGCACAGTTATTTTCAGGTCTATCTAGATATGTTAGATCGGGTTCAAGTCCGATCTCTGGCGGGGCCACTCAAGGACATTCAGAGATATGTCCCGAAGCCACTCCTGCGTTGTCTTGGCTGTGTGCTTAGGGTCGTTGCCCCAATCTGAGGTCCTGAGCGCTCTGGAGCAGGTTTTCATCAAGGATCTCTCTGTACTTTGCTCCGTTCATCTTTCCCTCGATCCTGACTAGTCTCCCAGTCCCTGCCACTGAAAAACATCCCCACAGCATGATGCTGCCACCACCATGCTTCACCGTAGGGATGGTGCCAGGTTTCCTCCAGACAGGACAATTGGTATTCAGGCCAAAGAGTTCAATATTGGTTTCATTAGACCAGAGAATCTTGTTTCTCATGGTCTGAGAGTCCTTTAAGTGCCTTTTGGCAAACTCCAAGCAAGCTGTCATGTGCCTTTTACTGAGGAGTGGCTTCTGTCTGGCCACTCTACCACAATGGCCTGATTTGGTGGAGTGCTGCACAGATGGTTGTCCATCTGGGAGGTTCTCCCATCTCCACAGAGGAACTCTGGAGCTCTGTCAGAGTGACCATCAGGTTTTTTGGTCACCTCCCTGACCAAGGCCCTTCTCCCCCGATTGCTCAGTTTGGCCGGTCGGCCAGCTCTAGGAAGAGTCTTGGTGGTTCCAAACCTCTTCCATTTAAGAATAATGGAGACCAATGTGTTCTTGGGGATCTTCAATGCTGCAGAAATGTTTTGGTACCCTTCCCCAGATCTGTGCCTCATCACAAACCTGTCTCGGAGCTCTACGGTCAATTCCTTTTGATCTCCGTGCATGTCAGCGCAAAAACCAAGCCAACTGTGGGACCTTATATAGACAGGTGTGTGCCTTTCCAAATCATGTCCAATCAATGTAATTTACCAAAAGGTGGACTCCAAACAAGTTGTAGAAACATCTCAAGGAGGATCAATGTTATCAGGATGCACCTGAGCTCAATTTCGAGTCTCATAGCAAAGGGTCTGAATACTTATGTAAAGTATTTCTGTTTTTTATTTCAACACATTTCTCAAAACCTGTTTTGGCTTTGTCATTATAGGGTATGTATGTGTAGATTGAGGAAAAAAATTAATTGAATCCATGTTAGAATAAGGCTGTAAGGTAGCAACATGTGGGAAAAGTCAAGGGGGTCTGAATACTTTCCAAATGCACTGTAGACATTTATGCTCTTTTTTTAAATCATCTGTTTATTATTTCAAATGAAGAGAGATATTAACATTAACTGCGGTGTTGAAAGAATCACACATTTATCTGTATTTGTTGTCAATAACCTCTAAATCCTGTTGCTTTCCTTCCCAGTTCTGAGTCTGCTGAGTCCACCCCAGTGAAGAAGAGAGGCCGGCCGGCCAAGGCAGCAGCACAGCCCGCCAAGAAACAACCAGCGTAAGTGTGTGGCAGGTGTGTGTGTGTGTGTGTGTGGTGTGTGTGTGTGTGTGTGTGTGTGTGTGGCAGGTGTGTGTGTGTGTGTGTGTGTGTGGCAGGGTGTGTGTGTGTGTGTGTGTGGCAGGTGTGTGTGTGTGTGTGTGTGGCAGGTGTGTGTGTGTGTGGCGTGTGTGTGTGTGTGTGTGTGTGTGTGGCAGTGTGTGTGTGTGTGTGTGTGTGTGTGTGGCAGGTGTGTGTGTGTGTGTGGCAGGTGTGTGTGTGTGTGTGTGTGTGTGGCAGGTGTGTGTGTGTGTGTGTGTGTGTGTGGCAGGTGTGTGTGTGTGTGTGTGTGTGTGTGTGTGTGTGCAGGCAGGTGTGTGGCAGGTGTGTGGCAGGTGTGTGTGTGTGTGTGTGTGGCAGGGTGTGTGTGTGTGTGTGTGTGTGTGGCAGGTGTGTGTGTGTGTGGCAGGTGTGTGGTCTGTGTGTGTGTGTGTGTGTGTGGTCTGTGTGTGTGTGTGTGTGTGTGTGGCAGGTGTGTGTGTGGCAGGTGTGTGTGCATTAGTGATGTGGACCTTTCCCTTACAAGATGGTTTGATATGTATCGAGTAACATGGGATATGATACAGAAACTATACATTATAGTTTGAAATGGTTCGATGCGTTTCGGTTCGATGCGATACATTAATATTGGTTGCGTTAATACATTCGTTTTCTAAATTAAAATCTGCTGCTGATGTAGCTCATGAGCTGGGGCCTCTCTGAGCTGGGGCCTCTCTGAGCTGGGGCCTCTCTGAGCTGGGGCCTCTCTGAGCTGTGTGTGTGTGAGTGTAAATGATTGATGTCTATGGTGTGTACCTGATCTAGGGTTGCAAACGGTCGGAAACTTTCTGGTTATGTTCCATGGCAAGTTAAGCCCGGGAATTTTGCTTCAATTTTGCCCCATCAATTCATCAAAAAAGTTTTTTTTAAAGTTATATAATAGTGAACCTTTTTTTGTGGGATACACATAAGGCATTTCTAGGTCTTGTGATATATTTTGGTTAAACTTTCCCCAATTCAATGGAATTGCAACCCTCTGCATGTAAGGGAAACTAGGCATCTACCAGCCCACACTGTTCCATCACATGTACAGCTGATTCTCAAGATCTTGCACACTAATGAGATGCTATTGAGCCCACACTACGACACTGTCTGAGCCAAGGACTACATGCTTTCTGGTAAGTTTTGATACTGGGTGGGGTGAATATATTTTATATGACATGATTTTTTGTTAACTAGTAAATAGTAGCCTACAGCAAAGTGTGTTTTAAATCATTTCTAATTTGTTAACAATTTCTGCTAAGTTAGTTTTTGCTACGATGTGGGATTTAGCTGTCTTGACCCTGCTGACTGAGTGTTATTTCACCTGTTTCCATACATGTTGCATTATAAAACATTGATCTTACGAAGGAGTTGTTTTAATCTAACTGCTTAAATATTTATCTGTACATGGAATTGTATTTGTTTGTTTAAAAAAAAAAAAAAAAAAAAATCCTAATCTTTACAGGAAAATGCCACGGGCATTATCTGATGTGGAGACATTTCACTGCAGCTAATGTAGAAGGAAAAGCTGTGTACATTTGCAAATACTGTGCCAAATCATATGTGAGGAATGCAACAAAGATGCAGAATCATCTGGCCAAGTGCATAAAGCTCCCTCAGCGCTTACAACAAGCAACCTCTGACAAATGTCCCTCTACTTCAATGCGAGGTGAAAATGATGAATCCGGCACCTTATCGTTACCAACAGCTCATGGTCCTCCTGGAATCAGAAGTGTTTATGACTCAATGGAGAAATGTAGTCAGAGAAATGCTAATGAATGTCTTGCTCGAGCGGTGTAGGCAAACTGGTTCACCTCTGATGCTCACAGGCCATGTGTATTGGAAGAGATTTCATGAAGGTTCTTTGCCCAGCATGCACCACTCCAACCAGGTATGCTTTATTACTCATTTGCTGGATGCAAAAGTTCAACAGAGTTCAAGTGAAGGTCAAGCAAATCATAGAGAAAGCAGACTGTATTGCAATCATCTCTGATGGGTGGCTGAAAGTTCGTGGGCAAGGAATAATTAACTACATCATCTCTACCCCTCAACTAGTATTCTACAAGAGCACAGACACAAGGGACAACAGACACACCGGTCTCTACATTGCAGATGAGCTGAAAGCAGTCATCAATGACTTTGGACCACAGAAGGTATTCGCACTGGTGACAGACAATGCTGCGAACATGAAGGCTGCTTGGTCTGAAGTGGAGGAGTCCTACCCTCACATTGCACCCATTGGCTGTGCTGCTCATGCATTGAATCTGCTCCTCAAGGACATCATGGCACTGAAAACAATGGATACACTCTACAAGAGAGCCAAGGAAAATGGTTAGGTATGTGAAGGGTCATCAAGTTATAGCAGCAAATCTACCTCACCAAGCAAAGTGAGAAGAATAATCGCACCCCATTTAAGCTACCCAGCAAAACCCATTGGGGTGGTGTTGTCATCATGTTTGACAGTCTCCTGGAGGGGAAGGAGTCTTTCCAAGAAATGGCCATATCACAGTCTGCCGATATAGACAGTCCCATCAAGAGGATCCTCCTATCCTCCTGGATGATGTATTTTTTGAGTGTTAATCAGCCTGAAACTCCTGAAACCTATAGCAGTAGCCATTGCACAGATTGAGGGAGACAATGTCATCCTGTCTGATGTTCAGACTCTGCTTGCAGATGTAAGAGAAGAAATCTATACTGCCCTGCCCTCTTCACTGTTGCTCCAAGCAGAGGAAACTGCAGTTCTGAAATGCCTCAAAAAAGTGTGAAGGCTTCTACCTGAAGCCCATTCACGCAACAGCGTAGATGTTGAACCCCAAGTATGCTGGCAAGAGCATCCTGTCTGGTGCAGAGATCAACAAGGCCTATGGTGTCATCACTACCACGTCTCGCCACATTGGCCTGGATGAGGGCAAGGTTCTTGGCAGTCTGGCGAAGTACACTTCCAAACAAGGGCTTTGGGATGGAGATGCAGTATGGCAGTCGTGCCAACATATCTCATCAGTCACCTGGTGGAAGGGACTTTGTGGATCTGAGGCTCTTTCCCCTGTTGCCTCCATCATCCTTCAAATCCCACCAACATCAGCTGCCTCAGAGCGCAACTGGTCCGTGTTTGGGAACACACACACCAACGCACGCAACAGGCTGACCAATACAAGGGTTTAAAAATTGGTGGCCAACCGGGCAAATGTAAGGCTTTTTGAGCCTGACAACGAGCGATCCTCAACAAGGTTGGAAAGTGACAGTGAAGATGAGGCCTCAGAGTCTGATGTTTAAGAGGTGGACATTGAGGAGGTCCAGGGAGAAGACAACGAAGCCTGAGAGGAAGACAACCAAAGCTTTAGTTTCTAGACAATCATTTTACAAGTGTATGTTGAAAATGTATTTGGGAGATGCGATGGATCATTGGGGATCATTCAATATTCCCTTTCTTTTGTTGTTCAGTGAAATCATCCCATGTCAAGTCATTTAATTAAAGTTCAATTCGTAACTAAATTATATATTTTTTATTTCTATTCGAAGAATTTAATGATTTTCAATTGTCTACTTATGTTTCTGTCTTCATATGATATGGTAAATATATCTAATGCAAAAAAACATCTACATTTAAATTATATTAATATTAATTTGCATATATTTCCGTTAATTCCCACGGAATGTTTCCACCTCTGAATAATCTGATCTGATCCAAAAGGGAAACTAGGCATCTACCAACCCACTGTCAGAATAGGGAGGGACAATGTACCTGATCTGATCCATAAGGGAAACTAGGCATCTACCAGCCCACTGTCAGAATAGGGGGGGACAATGTACCTGATCTGATCCATAAGGGAAACTAGGCATCTACCAGCCCACTGTCAGAATAGGGGGGGACAATGTACCTGATCTGATCCATAAGGGAAACTAGGCATCTACCAGCCCACTGTCAGAATAGGGGGGACAATGTACCTGATCTGATCCATAAGGGAAACTAGGCATCTACCAGTCCACTGTCAGAATAGGGGGACAATGTACCTGATCTGATCCATAAGGGAAACTAGGCATCTACCAGCCCACTGTCAGAATAGGGAGGGACAATGTACCTGATCTGATCCATAAGGGAAACTAGGCATCTACCAGTCCACTGTCAGAATAGGGGGGGACAATGTACCTGATCTGATCCATAGGGAAACTAGGCATCTACCAGTCCACTGTCAGAATAGGGAGGGACAATGATCTGATCCATTTGTCTACCAGCCCACTGTCAGAATAGGGAGGGACAATGTACCTGATCTTCCATAAGGGAAACTAGGCATCTACCAGTCAGAATAGGGGGACACTGTATCTGAAATCTCTATCGTCCACTTTGGATCTATAAATCTCTATCGTATATATATATATATAGCAGAACTTTGTGCGCTATTTCTATGCTTCCCGTGCTTAAGTTTAGTTTTGCGTCTTTTACTTTCTGTTTTGGGTCGGTTTGGGGTCCTTGGAACGATGCACTTGTATCTTAAACATTTGAATCAGGGACCGATAAATGTTGGTGAAACAAATGTTTTTTGCATTTTGTTTGTGTGAGTGTGCAGCCTTTGTGTGTATGTCCTTGTGTGTTTTCTAAACCAGCCTCATCCCCTGTCCTATAGGCGTGGCCGTGGTAAGGCAGCAGCACCGCCAGCAGCCAAAGAGGAGTCTGAGGAGGAGATGGAGACACCGGCTGAGGAAGAAGAGGAAGAGCAGGAGGAAGTGGAGAAGGAGGAAGAACAGACCACTCCTAAAGTAAAGGAAACTTCAACTCTGAACCCTAACCTTTCACCCCTAAACCTTTTATTCCTCAATAGGATATGCAGAAACTCAACCCTTTTAGTATGTTCTGACCAGCTCTGTCTGTCAAGGTGGGGGTCAATGCCAGTTCAGGAAGTACACTGAAATTCCCATTCTCTTCTTTTCCTTCTCAATTAGCAAGAGGTGGAATTTGAATTTGGTTTACTCTCTAGATTTAACTGGGATTTAAATGCAATTGACCCTTGTTGTCTGGCTATTTGTTCTATGTTGAAGATATCCCCTCAGGCTGTTTGTCCGTAAAAACTCACGGACACTAGAGAAGCCTAACCAAGTTTAATTCTCCCCAAAGGGTTCGACACAGCTGTATATTCAGACAAAAGAAATGGATGCTCCCGTGGTGGTATTCATACCCCACTTTGGGTGGAGTCTCCTCCTCCTCTCTAAACATGACATCCTTCCTGCTAAGCAGGGAACTAAGTGATATGTGGTGGTAGTCATACCCCACTTTGGGTGGAGTCTCCTCCTCCTCTCTAAACATGACATCCTTCCTGCTAAGCAGGGAACTAAGTGATATAAGCCTTCAAACAGTTTCTCCCCTTTATCAGTACTGTCACAAGTGATCGTTTCCCCTGCACTCAGCCCCTCCCAAGCTTCATTATGGTATACCTCATGTCTCAGGTGTAACTAATGATCCTCTACTCTGAGTATAACCATGGCCAAGGTTTACTCCAGAATCCCACACTACATGACCAAAAGTATGTGGACACCAGCTTGTTGGACATATCATTACACAATTGTGGACATTAATATGGAGTTGGTCCCCCCTTTTTGCTGCTATAACAGCCTCCACTCTTCTGGGAAGGCTTTCCACTAGATGTTGGAACATTGTTGCGGGGACTTGCTTCCATTCAGTCACAAGAGCATTAGTGAGGTCGGGCACTGATGTTGGGCGATTAGGCCTGGCTCGCAGTCGGTGTTCCAATTCATCCCAAAGGTGTTGGTTGGGTTGAGGTCAGGGCTCCGTGCAGGCCAGTTAAGTTCTTACACACCGATCTCGACAAACCATTTCTGTTTGGACCTCGCTTTGTGCATGGGGGCATTGTCATGCTGAAACAGGAAAGGGCCTTCCCCAAACTGTTGCCACAAAGTTGGAAGCACAGAATAATCTAGAATGTCATTGTATGCTGTAGTGTTAAGATTCCCTTCACTGGAACTAAGGGGCCCGAACCATGAAAAACATCCCAGACCATTATTCCTCCTCCACCAAACTTTACAGTTGGCACTATGAATTGGGGAAGGTAGCATTCTCCTGGCATCCGCCAAACCCAGATTCGTCCGTCAGACTGTCAGATGGTGATGTGTGATTCATCACTCCAGAGAACATGTTTCCTCTGCTCCAGAGTCCAATGGCGGTGAGCTACACCCCTCCAGCCGACGCTTGGCATGAAATATATTTTATTTTTTATCAATGGCATTTTTTTCTCTCGTGACAAATTGCCAGCCGGCCACCCTTACAAACAAACAAACAAACATTACAATAATTCAGTGTGATAATTATTTTTCCGGTGTTTTCTTCAATCCGCATAAAGAGTTTGAATTCAATTGAAATAAAATCTATACATAATAGTGAATAAGGTTATCCAAACAATAATTAGTGCATTTGCAAACATTTCTAAAAACTTGTTTTTTTTGCTTTGTCATTATGGGGTATTATTTAATCCATTTTAGCATAATCCATTTTAGCTGTAACGAAACTAAATGTGGAAAAGGTGGAAGGGGTCTGAATACTTTCCAAATGAACCGTGTACAGATAGTAAATACAGATAGTAAATACAGATAGTAAATACAGATAGTAAATACAGATAGTAAATGCAGACAGTAAATGCAGACAGTAAATGCAGACAGTAAATGCAGACAGTAAATAAAGACAGAAAAATAATAATGAAGGTAATCCAAGGTTCTTGTAAATATTCAGTAAATGCAAAGACAGTAAATGCATCAGTAAATGCAGACAGTAAATGCAGACAGTAAATGCAGACAGTAATACCAGATCAGTGGTCTGCTCCATAATACCAGGGTAAATCTGGTAAATGCAGACTAAATACAGACAGTAAATGGTGGTCTGTCTCCATAAGACAGGGTAATCTGGTGGTCTGTATAATGCAGACAGTAAATGGTCTGACAGTAATACAGGGTAAATGCAGTCTGTCCATAATGCAGGGTAAATCAGACAGTAAATCTGACTCCATAATACCAGGGTAAATGCAGACAGTAAATGCAGGGTAAATGCAGACAGTAAATGCAGACAGTAAATGCAGACAGTAAATACAGGGTAAATGCAGTCTGTCTAAATGCAGACAGTAATCTGGCAGACTGTAAATACAGACAGTAAATGCAGACAGTAAATACAGGGTAAATGCAGTCTGTAAATGCAGGGTAACCTGCAGACAGTCCAAATACAGGGTAAATGCAGACAGTAAATGCAGACAGTAAATGCAGACAGTAAATGCAGACAGTAAATGCAGACAGTAAATACAGACAGTAAATACAGACAGTGAATGCAGACAGTAAATACAGACAGTGAATGCAGACAGTAAATACAGAAAAATAATAATGAAGGTAGTCCAAGGTTCTTGTCTAAATATTCCGCAAAACGCAAATACACAAAGGGCATCACTCAGCTGCATAATACCAGGGTATATCTGGTGGTCTGTCTCCATAATACCAGGGTATATCTGGTGGTCTGTCTCCATAATACCAGGGTATATCTGGTGGTCTGTCTCCATAATACCAGGGTATATCTGGTGGTCTGTCTCCATAATACCAGGGTATATCTGGTGGTCTGTCTCCATAATACCAGGGTATATCTGGTGGTCTGTCTCCATAATACCAGGGTATACCTGGTGGTCTGTCTCCATAATACCAGGGTATATCTGGTGGTCTGTCTCCATAATACCAGGGTATACCTGGTGGTCTGTCTCCATAATACCAGGGTATATCTGGTGGTCTTTCTGGAATAAGGACAAGTGTATGTCGTGGTCAAAAGGGCAATAGAGGATAACATTTTGTTCTCTATTTCTTCGAGGTCACAATAGTTAGTCCTTCCTCTTCCATTTCACCACAATACCGACCTGTTTTGATACTCAGGGACGATAGCGATCTCTTGCTCTTAGGTAGGTTGTACATAATATATCTCTCACACATTAATTCACCCTTAGTCCCAAATTGAGAATATTTTGTTTATGATTCATCTCCTCCGTCCATTTATTTTTCATATTTCATCAACAGTTTGTTTTTAAATAAAATCTGTCTCCTTTAACTTGGCATCTTAAGCTTGTGTGCGGCTGCTCGGCCACGGAAACCCATTTCATGAAGCTCCCGACGAACAGTTCTTGTGCTGACGTTGCTTCCAGAGCTAGTTTTGAACTCGGTAGTGAGTGTTGCAACCGAGGACAGATGATTTTTACGCGCTTCAGCACACGGTGGTCCCATTCTGTGAGCTTGTATGGCCTACCACTTCGCAGCTGAGCCGTTGTTGCTCCTAGACATTTCCACTTCACAGTAACAGCACTTACAGTTGACAGGAGAAGCTCTAGCAGGTCAGATATTTGATGAACTGACTTGTTTGAAAGGTGGCATCCTATGACGGTGCCACGTTGAAAGTCACGGAGGCCATTCTACTGCCAATGTTTGTCTATGGAGATTGCATGACTGTGTGCTCGATTTTATACACCTGTCAGCAACGGGTGTGGCTGAAATAGTGGAATCCACTAATTTGAAGGGGTGTCCACATACTTCTGTGTGTGTATATATAGTGTATGTTGAGTATTAGTTGGTTAAACATCAGACTGACTGTTGATTGGTTCCACAGGGTCGACGGAAGACCGGAGGAAGAAAAAGATGAACAGAGGACAAGAAAAAAGGGAGAGAGAGAGAGAGGTGGAGTGGATCCTTGGACACTTGTCTTGCCTTCTCTAAAGGAGAGAGGGATCTAAGGATAGATGGAGAGAGTGGAAGATGGGAGGGATGGAGATTAGACTTTTCTGAACTTTTCATACGCTGACGCTCCTACCTTTACACACATACACGCACGCGCGCGCGCACACACACACACACACACACTCTTATAACATCAGTATCAATACCCGTAAGTTGTTTTTGTGATGCATTGTGATATTGTTCACCACATCTGTTCGAGAGAGAGAGAGATCTCAAATGATGAAGATCCCATGAGTTGTAAATAGTATCTTTCATGTCTGTGTTATGGTTGTTTTGTTGATTGACTGACTGGGTGCTGTTGTATAGCTTTTAGTTCCTGTCTGTTCCAAATGGTACTGTATTCCCTATATATAGTGCTCTACTTTGGTCTCTGGTCAACAATAGTGCACAGTATAGGGAATAGGGTGTTATTTTGGCCCTGGATCTGAAAGTGCGCTACTTGTTTTACCCTCAAAATGAAATCAGTTTTTAAACAAGGCCTTTCAGCAATACTGTCTTTTTGTCATGTTCCCCTCTGTGTCCTCTTCGCCTGAACCCTGACATCAACTGAACCCTGACATCACCTGAACCCTGACTTTACCTGAACCCTGACTTTACCTGAACCCTGACTTCACCTGAACCCTGACTTTACCTGAACCCTGACTTCACCTGAACCCTGACTTCACCTGAACCCTGACTTCACCTGAACCCTGACTTCACCTGAACCCTGACTTCACCTGAACCCTGACTTCACCTGAACCCTGACTTCACCTGAACCCTGACACCTGAACCCTGACTTTACCTGAACCCTGACTTTACCTGAACCCTGACTTGAACCCACCTGAACCCTGACTTCACCTGAACCCTGACTTTACCTGAACCCTGACTTTACCTGAACCCTGACTTTACCTGAACCCTGACTTTACCTGAACCCTGACTTTACCTGAACCCTGACTTTACCTGAACCCTGACTTTACCTGAACCCTGACTTTACCTGAACCCTGACTTTACCTGAACCCTGACTTTACCTGAACCCTGACTTCACCTGAAAAACCTGACTTCACCTGAAAATCCTGAATTTGCCTGAACCTCTGACTTCGCCTGAAATCCTGACTTCACCTGAAATCCTGACTTCACCTGAATCCTGACATTAGATTTCCCGTACATTTACTATTTTACTCTTTTGTGAAGTCAATCATGTAATTTTTCCGTTGTAGTTTTTTAACAACAAAAAAAGTCAATTGGTTTGTTTACAGCATTGTATATTCACGCCTTGTTGAGTTGTCGTTTTGTTTTTTTTAAACCCTCTGGGAGAAAATTTCAGAAAACTGTGTCGGAATGTTGAATGTTTATTATAAATCAATAAAGTTTTAGTGTTCGTTCCATTTGACACCTGGCTGGCACCTCCTGCTGTGATCAGATGTGGTTTTAGTCTGGATAACGCTGCGTTAGAGACTTGGTCTAGGTCCCAAATGGCATCCTGTATAGTCCACTACTTCTGACCAGAGGCTATAGGGCAGTGAGCATACCACCCTGCATCCCACTGCTGGCTTGCTTCTGAAGCTAAGCAGGGTTGGTCCTGGTCAGTCCCTGGATGAGAGACCAAATGCTGCTGGAAGTTGTGTTGCAGGGCCAGTAGGAGGCACTCTTTCCTCTGGTCTAAAAAATATATATGCCAATACCCCAGGGCAGTGATTGGGGACATTGCCCTGTGATGGGATGTTTAAACAGGTGTCCTAACTGTGGTCACTAAAGATCCCATGGCATTTAGCGTAAGAGTAAGGGTGTTAACCCTGGTGTTCTTGGTTAAATTCCCAATTTGGCCCTCATACCATCATTGCCACCTAATCATCCCCCCCAGTTTCCAATTGGCTCATTCATCCCTGTAACTATTCCCCAGGTTGTTGCTGTAAACGAGAACATGTTCTCAGTCAACTCAAAGGTCCCTGGTCAAATGTTGTGCACTAGATAAGGAAACCTGTGCCATTGGAGATGCAGATCGCGTCACATCCACCCAGTCAGCTCCTGTTTTGTCTCTGTCGTATCGATAAAGTTGTCCATACAACCAGACTTTCTGTGGTTTCTTTATGTATACATTCACATTGTGTTTTTGTCACTCCTACTACACACTGCAACTTCCTCAATCCTCTGGAGACAGTTTACAAAGTAAAGCAGTATGTAGGGTATAGGGTGCAGGCTTAACATGTGGGATCAGTTGCTATGGGAACTGGCCTCCTAGTTACAAGTTCAATTTAAGTGTTTTTATTGTCATGTGTTTTGTCTTGTCTCATCCACCGCCATGAAAAACAGACGGACACCATCGAACACATTCCCAAAAGAGAGAAGGTTCACAGAGTGTAGGGAGGGTGATTATGCTGTGTGCCTGGCGGGTGTGGGCCCCAAGACCACCCAGGTTTCCTGAACAGCAACCCACTCCTTCTGCAGCTTCAGGTGAGGGAAACTGGAGGGAGAGGGCAGGTCGTCCCTTCTGGGTGGTTTTCCATCCACACTTCTCGTAATGGAGTCTGATGTCCACAGCGTACTGCAGCACAGTTCCCCTGGTGGACTCATTTGAGTCCAAATGAAAGCATCAACTGGGGTCAATTCAGGAAGTACACAAATTCAGGAATTCAAATACTCAAATGTTTTTGAAATTGGGAAAATGTTGAATTTGAATTGAAGTTTGGTTTACTTTATAAATTGCAGTGTAGCCCCAACCCTGGAAATTATTATGGAAGTCTTCTTCATCTCAGGTTCTCCGTGCCCCCCTAGACCTCCTTTCTCCTCCCCCTTCTTCATCTCAGGTTCTCCATGCCCTCTAGACCTCGTTTCTCCTCCCCCTTCTTCATCTCAGGTTCTCCATGCCCCCTAGACCTCCTTTCTCCTACCTCTTCTTCATCTCAGGTTCTCCATGCCCTCTAGATCTCCTTTCTCCTCCCCCTTCTTCATCTCAGGTTCTCTAGACCTCCTTTCTCTTACATCTTCTTCATCTTCTCCTCCCTCTGCCTCAGTTGCTCACGGAACTCTTCAACCCTGAGAGGATACTTTAAAAAGGAATTGTAAAACGTATGGTTAAGACAGTGGTCTAAACGTATGGTTAAGACAGTGGTCTAAACGTATGGTTAAGACAGTGGTCTAAACGTATGGTTAAGACAGTGGTCTAAACGTATGGTTAAGACAGTGGTCTAAACGTATGGTTAAGTCAGTGGTCTAAACGTATGGTTAAGACAGTGGTCTAAACGTATGGTTAAGTCAGTGGTCTAAACGTATGGTTAAGTCAGTGGTCTAAATGTATGGTTAAGACAGTGGTCTAAACGTATGGTTAAGTCAGTGGTCTAAATGAAGGGTTAAGGTTTAGAAGCTAGGCTACGGCGGATGGTCAAGGTTAGGTATAGTTTCAGTGAGGTTAGGGAAAGGCTTAAACAGTGTGCTTCCATGTGTAAAACACAAAGAAATGTACTGTTTTATTTTGTTTGTTCTCTACCACTTGTCTTTTCTTACTAGCACTGATTTAACTGCTTTACTGAGGAACACACTGAAATGTGCTGGTCTTACACGTGTGTTTGGTCTATATCTCATCTAGCCTCATACAGTGTGGGGGGAAAAAGTATTTGATCCCCTGCTCATTTTGTGCGTTTGCCCACTGACAAAGAAATGATCAGTCTGTCATTTTAATGGTAGGTTTATTTGAACAGTGAGAGATAGAATATCAACAAAAAAAATCGAGAAAAACGCATGTAAAAAAATGTTATAAATTGATTTGTATTTTAATGAGGGAAAAAAGTATTTGACCCCTCTGCAAAACATGACTTGTGCTCTGAACACAACCAACCCTCTCACGTGTATGTACCAGGAGCTGATCTCATCTAGCCTCATATGTACCAGGAGCTGATCTCATCTAGCCTCATATGTACCAGGAGCTGATCTCATCTAGCCTCATTACGTACCAGGAGTTGATCTCATCTAGCCTCATATGTACCAGGAACTGATTTCATCTAGCCTCATATGTACCAGGAGTTGATCTTTATTTACCTTTATTTAACTAGGCAAGTCAGTTACGAACAAATTCTTATTTCATCTCATCTAGCTTCATATGTACCAGGATCTGATCTCATCTAGCCTCATATGTACCAGGAGCTGATCTCATCTAGCCTCATATGTACCGGGAGCTGATTTCATCTAGCCTCATATGTACCAGGAGCTGATCTCGTCTAGCCTCATATGTACCAGGAGCTGATCTCATCTTGCCTCATATGTACCAGGAGCTGATCTCATCTAGCCTCATATGCACCAGGAGCTGATCTCATCTAGCCTCATATGTACCAGGAGCTGATCTGACCCTTCCGCTTTTCTTTCTCCTCCTTCAGGGTGGAGGCTTCTTTTTACTGTCTCTCAGTGTGTAGGGGCGGCAGGTTAGCGGTTTTAGCCTAGCGGTTAGAGTCTAGAGGAGGCAGGGCGGTTAGAGTGGAGGGGCGGCAGGTAGCCTAGCGGTTAGAGTGTAGAGGAGGCAGGTACCTAGCGGTTAGAGTGTAGAGGTGGCAGGTAGCCCGGTTAGAGTGTAGAGGTGGCAGGTTAGAGTGGAGGGCGGCAGGTAGCCTAGTGGTTAGAGTGTAGAGGAGGCAGGTAGCCTAGTGGTTAGAGTGTAGGGCGGCAGGTAGCCTAGTGGTTAGAGTGTAGAGGAGGCAGGTAGCCTAGTGGTTAGAGTGTAGAGGAGGCAGGTACCTAGCGGTTAGAGTGTAGAGGTGGCAGGTAGCCTAGCGGTTAGAGTGTAGAGGTGGCAGGTAGCCTAGCGGTTAGAGTGTAGAGGAGGCAGGTAGCCTAGCGGTTAGAGTGTAGGGCTGGCAGGTGGCAGGGGTAGCCTAGCGGTTAGAGTGTAGGGCTGGCAGGTAGTAGCGGTTAGAGTGTAGGGATGGCAGGTAGCCTAGCGGTTAGAGTGTAGGGGTGGCAGGTAGCCTAGCGGTTAGAGTGTAGGGCTGGCAGGTAGCCTAGCGGTTAGAGTGTAGGGCTGGCAGGTAGCCTAGCGGTTAGAGTGTAGGGGTGGCAGGTAGCCTAGCGGTTAGAGTGTAGGGCTGGCAGGTAGCCTAGCGGTTAGAGTGTAGAGGAGGCAGGTAGCCTAGTGGTTAGAGTGTAGGGGTGGCAGGTAGCCTAGCGGTTAGAGTGTAGGGGTGGCAGGTAGCCTAGCGGTTAGAGCATTGGGCCAGTAATCGAAACGTTGCTGGATCGAATCCCCGAGTTCTTCCCTGGAACAAGGCAGTTAACCCACTTCCCTGGGCGCCGAAGACGTGGATGCCGATTAAGGCAGCCCTCTGCACCTCTCTGACTTTCATGCCAGCAACCCCGGCTCGCTTCCCTGTCTCTCTGTTCGTTACAAAATGTTTATTTTCATTATACACTGAGTGTACAAAACATTAAGAACGCCTTCCTAATGTTGAGTTGCACCTCCTTTTGCCCTCAGAACAGCCTCAATTCATCGGAGCATGAAACTCTACAAGGTGTCTAAAGCGTTCCACAGGGATGCCGGCACACGTTGACTCCAATGCTTCCCACAGTTGTGTCAAGTTGGCTGGATGTCCTTTGGGTGGTGGACTGTTCTTGATACACACAGGTGACATGAATAAGAGATCATAGCTTTCACCTAGATTCACCTGATCAGTCTATGTCATGGAAAGAGCAGGTGTTCATAATGTTTTGTACACTCATTGTATGTCCGTTCCAGTCGTGTGTGTGTGTGTGTGTGTTTATATATCCGTGCGTGTGTGTCCAGGTGGAGGCTCTAGAGGAGTTCCAGGCCCCGCCCCTCCACAAGGCACAGCACTGTGGAGTTCTATGCTACCATTCACCAGCAGGTGGAGCTCTTTCTTCTGCTCTACAAGTATACAGAGTTCCAAATGGCACCCTATCCAAATGGCACCCTAATCCAGATCCAAATGGCACCCTTTTCCCTATCCAAATGGCACCCTATTCCCTATCCAAATGGCACACTATTCCCTATCCAACTGGCACCCTATTCCCTATCCAACTGGCACCCTATTCCCTATCCAAATGGCACCCTATTCCCTATCCAAATGGCACACTATTCCCTATCCAACTGGCACCCTATTCCCTATCCAAATGGCACCCTAATCCCTATCCAAATGGCACCCTATTCCCTATCCAAATGGCATCCTATTCCCTATCCAACTGGCACCCTATTCCCTATCCAATTCCCAATATGGCATCCTATTCCCAATATCCATCACATTCTAATCTGGGCCTGGAAGCCCTATGGCACCCTATTCCCTATATATAGAGCACTACTTTAGACCAGAGCCCTATGGCACCCTATTCCCTATATAGTGCACTACTTTAGACCAGAGCCCTATGCCACCCTATTCCCTATGTAGTGCACTACTTTAGACCAGAGCCCTATGGGACCCTATTCCCTATATAGTGCACTACTTTAGACCAGAGCCCTAAAGGGAATAGGGTGCCATTTGGGACCCTGACTATATTTCCAACATTCAAACCATTTCTGTACAGACCTTGCTTTGTGCACAGGGGGCATTGTCATGGTGAAATAGGAAAGGACCTTTGCTGTAGATTTAAGATTTCCCTTCACTGGAACTAAGGGGCCTAACCCAAACCATGAAAAACAGCCCCAGACCATTATTACTCCTCCACCAAACTTTACAGTTGGCACTATGCATTGGGGCAGGTAGCATTCTCCTGGCATCCGCTAAACCCAGATTTGTCCATTGGGCTGCCAGATGGTGAAGTGTGATTCATCACTCCAGAGAACGCGTTTCCACTCTTCCAGAGTCCAATGGCGGCGAGCTTTACACCACTCTAGCTGACGTTTGGCATTGCGTATGTTGATCTTCAGCTTGTGTGCGGATGCTCTGCCATGGAAACCCAATTCATGAAGCTCCCGAAGAACAGTTCTTGTGCTGACGTTGCTTCCAGAGGCAGTTTGGAACTCGGTAGTGAGTGTTGTAGCCGAGGACAGAGGCAGTTTGGAACTCGGTAGTGAGTGTTGTAGCCGAGGACAGAGGCAGTTTGGAACTCGGTAGTGAGTGTTGCAACCCGAGGACAGACTATTTTTACGCGGTACGCGCTTCAGCACTAGGCAGTTCTATTCTGTGAGCTTGTGTGGCCTACCACTTCGCGGCTGATTCGTTGTTGCTCCTAAACGTGGATCCCTATGACAGTCCCACGTTGAAAGTCACTGAGCTCTTCAGTAAGGTCATTCTAGTGTTTTTATCTATGGAGATTGCATGGCTGTGTATTCGATTGTATACACCTGTCAGCAACAGGTGTGGCTGAAATTGCCGAATCCACAAATTTGAAGGGGTGTCCACACACTTCAAAACATTTCTCCTTATGATTTATTTTGGACTGTCTTTTTTTAACATTTATGAATGTGTTATTCAATGAGTTTCTGTAGCCCATAAGGCCAAAATCTATGTTTTAGAAAATCATAAAAAAATATATATACTTAAAGGGTTCCTAAAATTCAAAATCAAATAGCTAAATGATTTATGGTATGACCATCTTTAAAAAATGAGACTCTTAAAGATTAAACAAAAGGTATTGCTCTGTTTTGACATGTGTTATTGTTTTATTGTTATTGTTTTATTGTTGTTGTTTTCAAGTGCAGCCCTTTGGGTGGCAGGCAGTTGTATGAGGTGCAAAACATTATTATAATATATTATTTATTTTTTAAACACATGTTTATTAAGACACAGGGAAATAATTAATTGTACTAATGTACCAACCTTATTCTAAAATCAGTGTATTTGTAAGTTCCTTTGTTACCAGTATAACCTGGTTGTGGACACCAGTGTGTTTGTGTGTCCAGGTGGAGACCCCACCCAGGTTGTGGACACCAGTGTGTTTGTGTGTCCAGGTGGAGACCCCACCCAGGTTGTGGACACCAGTGTGTTTGTGTGTCCAGGTGGAGACCCCACCCAGGTTGTGGACACCAGTGTGTTTGTGTGTCCAGGTGGAGACCCCACCCAGGTTGTGGACACCAGTGTGTTTGTGTGTCCAGGTGGAGACTCCACCCAGGTTGTGGATACCCCAGGTTGTGGACACCAGTGTGTTTGTGTTCCAGGTGGGATGGACACCAGTGTGTTTGTGTGTCCAGGTGGAGACCCCCAGGTTGTGGACACCAGTGTGTTTGTGTTCCAGGTGGGACCCCACCCAGGTTGTGGATACCAGTGTGTTTGTGTGTCCAGGTGGAGACCCCACCCAGGTTGTGGATACCAGTGTGTTTGTGTGTCCAGGTGGAGACCCCACCCAGGTTGTGGATACCAGTGTGTTTGTGTGTCCAGGTGGAGACCCCACCCAGGTTGTGGACACCTGTGTGTTTGTGTGGATCAGAGAGCTGAGGCTCTAGAAGAGTTCCAGGCCCCGCCCCTCCACAAGGCACAGCACTGTGCAGACTATGCTACCATTCACCAGCAGGTGGAGCTCTTTCTTCTGCTCTACATGTATACAGAGTTCCAAATGGCACCCTATTCCCTATCCAAATGGCACCCTATTCCCTATCCAAATGGCACCATATTCCCTATCCAAATGGCACCCTATTCCCTATCCAAATGGCACCCTATTCCCTATCCAAATGGCACCATATTCCCTATCCAAATGGCACCCTATTCCCTATCCAAATGGCACCCTATTCCCTATCCAAATGGCACCCTATTCCCTATCCAAATGGCACCATATTCCCTATCCAAATGGCACCCTATTCCCTATCCAAATGGCACCCTATTCCCTATCCAAATGGCACCCTATTCCCTATCCAAATGGCACCCTTTTCCCTATCCAAATGGCACCCTATTCCCTATCCAAATGGCACCCTATTCCCTATCCAAATGGCACCCTATTCCCTATCCAAATGGCACCCTTTTCCCTATCCAAATGGCACCCTATTCCCTATCCAAATGGCACCCTATTCCCTATCCAAATGGCACCCTTTTCCCTATCCAAATGGCACCCTTTTCCCTATCCAAATGGCACCCTTTTCCCTATCCAAATGGCACCCTTTTCCCTATCCAAATGGCACCCTTTTCCCTATCCAAATGGCACCCTTTTCCCTATCCAAATGGCACCCTATTCCCTATCCAAATGGCACCCTATTCCCTATCCAAATGGCACCCTATTCCCTATCCAAATGGCACCCTATTCCCTATCCAAATGGCACCCTATTCCCTATCCAAATGGCACCCTATTCCCT
This sequence comes from Oncorhynchus tshawytscha, assembly GCF_018296145.1. Taxonomy (NCBI): domain Eukaryota; kingdom Metazoa; phylum Chordata; class Actinopteri; order Salmoniformes; family Salmonidae; genus Oncorhynchus; species Oncorhynchus tshawytscha. Next base: position 41,304,375 of record NC_056461.1, read on the forward strand.
ATCCAAAATGGCACCCTATTCCCTATCCAAATGGCACCCTATTCCCTATCCAAATGGCACACCCTATTCCCTATCCAAATGGCACCCTATTCCCTATCCAACTGGCACCCTATTCCCTATCCAAATGGCACCCTATTCCCTATCCAAATGGCACCCTATTCCCTATCCAAATGGCACCCTATTCCCTATCCAAATGGCACCCTATTCCCTATCCAAATGGCAACCTATTCCAGTATAACCAGTAAAACTAGTAAACAGTAAAACTGAGGAAAGATTGTTTTTAAGTGTTTTGCTGTCCAGCCAAATATGGTGTACATGTAGGTAGATAAGTGATAATGCACTGATGCATTATTTAATTACAAAGTCATATTTCATACATATCAACCATGACCTCCGATCTGACCTACGACCCCTTAAAATATTAATACTGCCCCCTGCCTTGGTATGAACTTAAACAACGATATGGGTAATGCAAAAGCAAAGTGAAGTTTTGTGGCGGGATGAATTATAATTAGTTGGGTAACATAGATAATTAAGATGTCTTTATCTGCGTAATATGCTTATGTGATAGACTTGTTATTAGAATGTATCCCTTCGGACTCTGGTGTTGGCAGTTGTACTTCTTCCCTCAGCTGGGGCTCAGTCACCTGGGGCCCAGAGAGGGGAGAGGTCAGGCTTGTCTTTCACATGTCCCTGGTGCTATGCAGAATATCAGAAAGGGAAGATTGGAACATTGTCTTTATATGTGAATGTGTCTTTACCTATTCTTAAACCATGTGAAGGGTTGGTCGTGATTAATGGGGAACCAATGACTTGTCTCCACAATGTCTGTGCGCCAGTCACTCCCTCCTTTTCCCACTAGGGGGAGGTGTATGGCAGTGTCTGGAAACATTGTATGTCCTCTCTGATCTTACACTTATCCTGGGATAGTGTATGACCTAGAGGCTCACTCCCCTCAGTGAACTTGTCCAAGAGTGGGGTCAAGATGGGGTTTACTTGAGATGGGAGTATCTAGAGTTGATCATTGATATGCCATTGGATGAGTTGGTGTTTTTGTACTATGAAGTACCAGGAACGAGATTAGAACCTTATCTGAGGGACCAAACTGAACGATAATTTATAGCGAATGTTATCTGGCTAAGGGATACTCCTTTCTTCAGAAAAAGTATTTCTTTGTGAACAGTTCCTAAGATCTGTGGTTCGTCATGTAAATTAAGAGGGGTGTATCTTGGCTATTAAAGATCTTTGTATTTTTCTGTAGTGACTTCTCAACGGTTCATTAGAAATAGTGAATTGTTGAAAGTCAAATTGCTTTTGCAAAGCTTATCATTATTATTAAAGATGTAGTTTAAGTATAACTTTGACTGGTGTGTGTAGTTTGTAACTCTCCTCATTTGGTAAAGCAGAAATGTGCCACCACACTATCTAGAAATCCAAACGTGTTGATCCAACTTTCTGGTTGTTTGGACAATTCTAACTACATTCCAACTGTATTTAATGGTTTTATGTAGTATTGTTTTAAATGTTGTATTGAAATAACCTTCAAGCATTTTTTCGCCATAAGGTAAGAACTATTTCATCACAGAGAATGTTTAAACTTTTTAAGAAATATTTGACTTAGTTATCATATATATAACATTATATTATTATTATTATTAACATCATTATAAACACTGTAAATTGCTTTATGTTAGCTAGCTATTAAATATTTTGTTTGCTATCTTTCCTACCATTATCTGGGTATTTGCGTTTCATAATTTCTCAGCAGGATTGTGCCATGTTTATAGATCGCTGGCTATCTCATGGTGTCGTGTGTCATGATCGGAATGGCCTGAACTCGGAGCCTGATAGAATACCAGTCAAAACATGGCAGAACAAAACCAGACTGCAGACTGCACTTATTAACTTCACTTACTGCTGTTTACATGGATTTTTTACTGTGATTTTGTAGTTACTTCAAATATGTCACTCCATGTTCTCTGAAACGGACGACAGTTGAACCAGGACACTTTGTCACAAGATAAAACACATACTACAAAGCCTGATTTCGGGTCTTAACTCATCATTTACCAAATGTGTAACAACAATTTGCAATTCTCCCACAGAACAGCTGTACACATAATCCCAATTCTTCTTCATGGATTACATTTGAACATTTCCTTTCCTTTTAGGGCGTGAACTGGTATGGTCAGATTGAATCACAACAGCTAATTTAACAATACTAGTTATAAATCTTGTTGACATTCGTCCAAGGACACCTTGACTTGCATTACACTCTCACTGCAGAATACTTTTGGCATTAAATCATGTGACTTATACTTAGAGAAAAGGATTCCTGTAAACACGCCCTGCTTCAAGCAAGAAATAAGTTACCAGAAACGAGATGTATCTGTTTGATAGTAACCCTGAATTTTTTAATTTTAATTTTACCTTTATTTAACCAGGCAAGTCAGTTAAGGACAAATTCTTATTTTCAATGACAGCCTAGGAACAGTGGGTTAACTGCCTTGTTCAGGGGCAGAATGACAGATTTGTACCTTGTCAGCTCAGGGATTTGAACTTGCAACCTTTCGTTTACTAGTCCAACACTCTAACCACTAGGCTACCCTGCCACCCCAATGATGATGATGATGAATGTGTGAACTATCTTGTCATCTTTTTTGACTAACTACAATATGAAGTGTTACTTTACCTACTTCCTGAACGACCAGGGAGCACTTTACCTACTTCCTGAGCGACCAGGGAGCACTTTACCTACTTCCTGAACGACCAGGGAGCACTTTACCTACTTCCTGAACGACCAGGGAGCCCTTTACCTACTTCCTGAACGACCAGGGAGACCTTTACCTACTTCCTGAACGACCAGGGAGCACTTTACCTACTTCCTGAACGACCAGGGAGCACTTTACCTACTTCCTGAACGACCAGGGAGACCTTTACCTACTTCCTGAATGACCAGGGAGCACTTTACCTACTTCCTGAACGACCAGGGAGCACTTTACCTACTTCCTGAACGACCAGGGAGCACTTTACCTACTTCCTGAACGACCAGGGAGCACTTTACCTACTTCCTGAACGACCTGGGAGCCCTTTACCTACTTCCTGACGACCAGGGAGACCTTTACCTACTTCCTGAACGACCAGGGAGCACTTTACCTACTTCCTGAACGACCAGGGAGCACTTTACCTACTTCCTGAACGACCAGGGAGCACTTTACCTACTTCCTGAACGACCAGGGAGCACTTTACCTACTTCCTGAACGACCAGGGTACACTTTACCTACTTCCTGAACGACCAGGGAGCACTTTACCTACTTCCTGAATGACCAGGGAGCACTTCGGCCTGTACGGCCCTGTCCAGGATGAGGCCATCCTTGAGGCCTCTCTGTCCCAGTACCTGAACATCATCCGGCACAACCTCAATTACCTCGACTAACTGGTGCCCCCGCACATTCACTCTGTACCGGTACCAGCCTGTATATAGCCTCGCTATTGTTATTTTACTGCTCCTCTTTAATTATGTTACTTTTATCTCTTATTTTTGGGAGGTATTTTTCTTAAAACTGCATTCTTGGTTAAGGGCCTGTAAGTAAGCATTTCTCTTTAAGGTCTACTACGCCTGTTGTATTCGGCGCATGTGACAAATAACATTTGATTTGACAATGAGATTCCACCTCCAGTGGGCCCCTGCATCATGCTGTAGAGCCCCAGCCGGCCCGGGATGTCCGGTCCTGGCTAAGTGGCCTGTGGTGGGGTTCCTGTCTCTGGTGGGGTCAGAGGTCCTGGTGGGATTCCTGTCTCTGGTGGGGTCAGAGGTTCTTGTAGGGTTCCTGTCTCTGGTGGGGTCAGAGGTCCTGGTAGGGTTCCTGTCTCTGGTGGAGTCAGAGGTCCTGGTAGGGTTCCTGTCTCTGGTGGGGTCAGAGGTCCTGGTGGGATTCCTGTCTCTGGTGGGGTCAGAGGTCCTGGTGGGATTCCTGTCTCTGGTGGGGTCAGAGGTCCTGGTGGGGTTCCTGTCTCTGGTGGGTCAGAGGTCCTGGTAGGGTTCCTGTCTTGTGGTAGGGTCAGAGGTCCTGGTAGGGTTCCTGTCTCTGGTGGGGTTCCTGTCTCTGGTGGGGTCAGAGGTCCTGTGGGATTCCTGTCTCTGGTGGGGTCAGAGGTCCTGGTGGGATTCCTGTCTCTGGTGGGGTCAGAGGTCCTGGTGGGGTTCCTGTCTCTGGTGGGTCAGAGGTCCTGGTAGGGTTCCTGTCTTGTGGTAGGGTCAGAGGTCCAGGGGTCTCTGGTGGGGTTCCTGTCTCTGGTGGGGTCAGAGGTCCTGGTGGGTTCCTGTCTCTGGTGGGGTCAGAGGTCCTTGTAGGGTTCCTGTCTCTGGTGGGGTCAGAGGTCCTGGTAGGGTTCCTGTCTCTGGTGGGGTCAGAGGTCCTGGTAGGGTTCCTGTCTCTGGTGGGGTCAGAGGTCCTGGTGGGATTCCTGTCTCTGGTGGGGTCAGAGGTCCTGGTGGGATTCCTGTCTCTGGTGGGGTCAGAGGTCCTGGTGGGGTTCCTGTCTCTGGTGGGTCAGAGGTCCTGGTAGGGTTCCTGTCTTGTGGTAGGGTCAGAGGTCCTGGTAGGGTTCCTGTCTCTGGTGGGGTTCCTGTCTCTGGTGGGGTCAGAGGTCCTGGTGGGATTCCTGTCTCTGGTGGGGTCAGAGGTCCTGGTGGGATTCCTGTCTCTGGTGGGGTCAGAGGTCCTGGTGGGGTTCCTGTCCTGGTGGGTCAGAGGTCCTGGTAGGGTTCCTGTCTTGTGGTAGGGTCAGAGGTCCTGGTAGGGTTCCTGTCTCTGGTGGGGTTCCTGTCTCTGGTGGGGTCAGAGGTCCTGGTGGGATTCCTGTCTCTGGTGGGGTCAGAGGTCCTGGTGGGATTCCTGTCTCTGGTGGGGTCAGAGGTCCTGGTGGGGTTCCTGTCTCCGGTGGGGTCAGAGGTCCTGGTGGGGTTCCTGTCTTGTGGTAGGGTCAGAGGTCCTGGTGGGATTCCTGTCTCTGGTGGGGTCAGAGGTCCTGGTAGGGTTCCTGTCTTGTGATAGGGTCAGAGGTCCTGGTGGGATTCCTGTCTCTGGTGGGGTCAGAGAACCTGGTGGGGTTCCTGTCTCCGGTGGGGTCAGAGGTCCTGGTGGGGTTCCTGTCTTGTGGTAGGGTCAGAGGTCCTGGTGGGATTCCTGTCTCTGGTGGGGTTCCTGTCTCTGGTGGGGTCAGAGGTCCTGGTAGGGTTCCTGTCTTGTGATAGGGTCAGAGGTCCTGGTGGGATTCCTGTCTCTGGTGGGGTCAGAGGTCCTGGTGGGGTTCCTGTCTCCGGTGGGGTCAGAGGTCTTGGTGGGCTTCCTGTCTTGTGGTAGGGTCAGAGGTCCTGGTGGGATTCCTGTCTCTGGTGGGGTTCCTGTCTCTGGTGGGGTCAGAGGTCCTGGTAGGGTTCCTGTCTTGTGATAGGGTCAGAGGTCCTGGTGGGATTCCTGTCTCTGGTGGGGTCAGAGGTCCTGGTGGGGTTCCTGTCTCCGGTGGGGTCAGAGGTCCTGGTGGGGTTCCTGTCTTGTGGTAGGGTCAGAGGTCCTGGTGGGATTCCTGTCTCTGGTGGGGTTCCTGTCTCTGGTGGGGTCAGAGGTCCTGGTGGGGTTCCTGTCTCTGGTGGAGTCAGAGGTCCTGGTAGGGTTCCTGTCTCTGGTGGGGTCAGAGGTCCTGGTGGGGTTCCTGTCTCTGGTGGAGTCAGAGGTCCTGGTAGGGTTCCTGTCTCTGGTGGGGTCAGAGGTCCTGGTGGGATTCCTGTCTCTGGTGGGGTCAGAGGTCCTGGTGGGGTTCCTGTCTCTGGTGGAGTCAGAGGTCCTGGTAGGGTTCCTGTCTCTGGTGGGGTCAGAGGTCCTGGTAGGGTTCCTGTCTCTGGTGGGGTCAGAGGTCCTGGTGGGATTCCTGTCTCTGGTGGGGTCAGAGGTCCTGGTAGGGTTCCTGTCTCTGGTGGGGTCAGAGGTCCTGGTAGGGTTCCTGTCTCTGGTGGAGTCAGAGGTCCTGGTAGGGTTCCTGTCTCTGGTGGGGTCAGAGGTCCTGGTGGGATTCCTGTCTCTGGTGGGGTCAGAGGTCCTGGTGGGATTCCTGTCTCTGGTGGGGTCAGAGGTCCTGGTGGGATTCCTGTCTCTGGTGGGGTCAGAGGTCCTGGTGGGGTTCCTGTCTCTGGTGGGGTCAGAGGTCCTGGTAGGGTTCCTGTCTTGTGGTAGGGTCAGAGGTCCTGGTAGGGTTCCTGTCTCTGGTGGGGTTCCTGTCTCTGGTGGGGTCAGAGGTCCTGGTGGGATTCCTGTCTCCGGTGGGGTCAGAGGTCCTGGTGGGGTTGCTGTCTTGTGGTAGGGTCAGAGGTCCTGGTGGGATTCCTGTCTCTGGTGGGGTTCCTGTCTCTGGTGGGGTCAGAGGTCCTGGTAGGGTTCCTGTCTTGTGATAGGGTCAGAGGTCCTGGTGGGATTCCTGTCTCTGGTGGGGTCAGAGGTCCTGGTGGGGTTCCTGTCTCCGGTGGGGTCAGAGGTCCTGGTAGGGTTCCTGTCTTGTGGTAGGGTCAGAGGTCCTGGTGGGATTCCTGTCTCTGGTGGGGTTCCTGTCTCCGGTGGGGTCAGAGGTCCTGGTCACCCTGAGGCTGATTATCTACCACGCTGCCAAGAGACACACGTATATTCAGGCTGACTCCCAAATGGAACCCTATTCCCTATGTAGTGCACTACTTTTGACCAGGGCCCCATGTGTCTGGTTAAAAGTAGTGCGCTATGTTGTAGGGAATAGGGTGCCATTTTGGATGCTACCAGGATCACTTAAGGTGGTGTGGATGATGTTGAAGGTGGTGGTGGTGTTGATGATGTCTATTCATGAAGCTCTTGCTATGGATTATGCTCACGGCACTTGACCCTAATCCCCTAATTTGTCTTTTTGTTGATAGAGCTGTATATAACTCATTGTTCATGAAACTGAACCTGCAGCACTTGTGTCATGAAATGATACATTTTAATGATCTGATGAAATGATTATATCTCTACCTTTGTATTAAAATATGTGTACATAATGAGTCATACTACATACAGTCTTTGACAAAAAGGCCTCTTCAGTTGTCACCATAGGAGAATCATTTTTTTTGTTCCAGGTAGAACCCTCTGAGGAAAGAGTTTTACATGGAACCCAAAAGGGTTCTACCTGGAACCAAAAGTCTTCTACTTACAACCAAAAAGCATTCTCCTATTGGGACAGCAAAAGAACCCTTTAAGGTTTATTACGGCACCTTTTATTCTAAGAGTGTACAGATGAAATGCGTATCTCTCTACCTTTGTATTTAACTATGAGTTCACACTGAATCACTCTATAGCATTTGGCCTACCGATTACATCTTCCATTTATGTAGACTTTGAAACAAACTAATAAAGTATGTTTCCTTTGAGCCATAATGCTCTCATTGCCAATCATTAACTATACTGCTACTCATTATATGAAGGCTGTGTTCAGAGCTGAAATGTTGAACAAGGTTTGGCAGCTTTTGCATGGATCGGTACAGAAACTAAACAATAACTCTTCTAGTTTATTGAAACTTTTAGTCGTTGATAATAGTCCATAACTATGGTCTGGTTCAGGATTTATTGAAGGGGTGACTGTTTCATGCGATCCCGTTCACCCTCATATTTTTTCTGTGATTCTTGTTGAAGTGTGTTTCTACTTCCTCGATTCAAATGGGCGTGGCTTTGACTGAACAGCAGAGGGGAGGTCGTCGTTAACGTAGGAGACGGTACCGGAAGAATCTGACAAAATGGCTTCATCAAACTTAACAAAAACCTGTAAGTTCACTTAATTTAATGATGCCAACAATAGACACCGGATTGCTAGCTATTTTTGTGAACATTTAAAGATGTTTTTGAGCACCTCAGTTTACTTATATAACATCGTGTACTTCCAAGTCATTCTACTTTCACTTTAATTTAAGTTGCTGTAAAAACAAAGGGTATTTTTATTTTAGGAGAATGAATATATTCCATCCCTGTCTTGGACAGTTGTTCTATTAGTTAGACAGTCCAGAGAGAATGAATAACCACATCATTGCAGATTAAAGTTATTTGTTCCAAAACTCAGGCAGTATCACCTCAACTGGGAAACATTATAGGAAGTAGCGTAGGGAAAACTCATTTACAGTGTGATGTTTTTTATTTATTTCAAACTTTCAAGGTTTTAAACTGACTGTGGTCACTAGGCTACCTACCATCCCTACATGAACATGAGTGTATAACAGACACGAGGTTTGAATGATCTGTTAATATCGCAGTATGTATTTTATGTGATGTATTCAATGTGTCATTCTGTAGTGGGGAAGGATGAAGACACAGACAAACAGACTCCGGGTAGAAGAAGAAACTCCAAAGGTGAAGGTCCAAACAGTAAGTTGAAAACTTTTATTAAGAAATATCTAATAAGTGAATATTTACCAATAATGTAGCACTTTCCTGCAGTCAAATGACTAAATCACCATCTAGTGGCATCATGGGTGGAATATTATTGATCTATTTCATAATTAATAAACATATATATTTTTTAAAACAGCCAAAAATCTGGTGTTTCTATGTCAAAGGGCGTTGTTATATTTCAGTCTTCTGTGATGTATATAAAGTGTAATATTGGGATGAAAACTCAACCTTGAATACATTTCTACTTTATTTCTGACATGGTACAGGTGTCTTATTTTCTTTAAGCCCATAACTGTGTGTGTGAGGTGTATTTAAGCCCTTAACTGTGTGTGTGAGGTGTATTTAAGCCCTTAACCGTGTGTGTGAGGTGTAGACTTTTGTTTCAAAGTAGATTTGTTTAAGACTTCCAAGAAACACTCAGTGTGTCCCTGATTTAGCCCACTGCAGTAAAAGGTTAATCAAATAGTTATATTTGTTGTGTGTTGATTATCCACATTTCAAGATGGCAGCCAGTAGTGAAGAGGAATGATTATTTATCTCCATTTACATTTGTAATGGGAGACCCATTACTAAGTAGTGTTTTAAAAACACAACAGCAAGACTTGCTTATTTGATTGGAAATCATGATGTGACAGTTTTTCATATGTTCTCTGTTCTCTCCTGTAGTGTCTGTGACCAGGATTGTGCTGGTGGGGAAGACAGGCGCTGGGAAAAGCTCTTCAGGAAACACCATTCTGGGGAGGAAGGCTTTCAGAGATGCCAAATCTAGCAAATCTGTGACACAAGAGTGTTGCAAGGAGACAGGAGAGGTGGCAGGGAGACAGGTAGTGATAGTGGACACACCTGGTATATTTGACACTAACCGTCCTGACAGTGACTTGAAGACAGAGATCAGTAAATGTATCAACATGACGTCACCTGGTCCCCACGCAATCGTATTGGTCTTAGATGTGGGCCCTTTCACAGAAGAGGAACAGAACGCGGTAAAGAAAATCAGGGCGCTGTTTGGAGAAGAAGCTGAAAGGTATACCATGATCCTCTTCACCCATGGAGATGAGTTGGATGATGGCGGCATTGAGCGGTATGTCCATGAAGCTCAGGAAGATCTCAAGACACTTGTGGACCAGTGTGGTGGAAGGTACCATGTTTTTGACAACACCAAGGTGGAAAACAGGGGACAAGTGCTGGATTTCCTGAAGAAAATTGACCACATGGTGGCAGTAAATGGCCAAGACCACTACACCAACAACATGTACGAGGAGGTGGAGAGAAAGATTTGTCACAAGAAGGAAGAGTTGAGGAAGCGTTATGAAGAAGAGCTACGGAAGCTACAAGACCAAGAGAACCAACTGCCTCTCGAATACCAGGAGGAAAGTAAGACTCTACGGGAAGACATTGAGGCGCTAAAGGAGTCACTTCAAGACAAAGAAAATAAACTTAAAGACTTGAAATCTCTGGAGCAAAACAGGGTCCCGTGGATCGTTGAACATATACTTTATTATGAGATGAAGTTGAGGGCTGTGAGAGAGGAAGCAGAACAAATACAACTTAACAAAGAAATATCAACAGACGTTTGTAGCAAGTTACAAGACCTCCATCTCACACAATCAAGTGTTGAATGATTAACATTGGAGGGGTTGTGTGTAAACATGTGAAAACGGTTCAACATCAAAACTCTCTGCTTTAATCTGAGGAAGAATTCAAGCAAGATGCTTTCTTTTGAAACCCTTAAATAGACCTAAAAGGGGAAATCTGGGATCGGTACAGTACATACATTTGTGGACTTTTAAATGAATCAATATAACCATTCATTCTTGAAGAATACATCTTATAAATGCTTCATGAACTTGGTTCAATTGTTATGTTTTAAATATGTTTATTGTGAAGCATTATCATACAGTATACAATCTGAGCCTGTATTTTTAACATATAAAACAACAAACGCAAGAGGAGTAAACAAGAGGAGTAAACAAGAGGAGTAAACAAGAGGAGTAAACAAGAGGAGTAAACAAGAGGAGTAAACAAGATGAGTACATTTTTTTAAAAACAGCATGAAAATAAAAGTTGAAGGAAACACGTTGAATTAAGACACGTCAGCTTAGTTTAAATGTTTGTACTCAACCAGAACCCAAAATAACAGCTTGTGCTCACTAATGGTTTCTTATTGATTTCAGTTTCAATGAAAAGGTCCAGCAGATAGAAGGCTATTTGTCTGCACTCTGAGTTTAAAAATAACTAAACATTTCTATGTACATTTTTTATGATGTTTTTACTTTGGTATTGTGACTAATATATTAAAATGTCATTTTTATTTCTTAGTCTTCTATTTCTATTGTTATTGACTCTGTATAAATATTCAAAAAAGCATAACAAAAAAATTGGGGAACTGAGGGAATTGTGCAAATTGATTTGGTTTGATCAGAGGGAAAATATGAAATGTTTGTAATTTTGAATTGAATGAATACCTTTTTATATTTCAGATCAAACATACACCAATTTGTCATGATTTACAGGTCTGCAAATTCAGATAAATTGATATTTTTTATTAAACAAATAGGGTAGGTTTATGTGTCATTATTGAAGCCACAGTCTATAGACAACCTATAACCCACCCACAGCATCCAACTGCCACTATTGTGTGTGTTCGTACCAAAGAGAATGATAGAGAAAGCATCCCTGTATACAGTAGTTCCCGTTATGGTGTCTGTGAGCACACGGGGCAGTACTATTGAGGTGATCTTCTTTTTTAAATATTCTATTTTTTCACGATTGGTTGATCTCTCCTGATGATCCGGTTGGACATGGCTCTAACAGGGTCATCAGGAGGAATCAACCAATGAAGTTGTAAGTCCCACCCACTACATTAAAATGGTGGAAGTTCTCAATGGCACTGGCCATGCTAAAACACCTTCTCGCCACTAGAGGCTTCTATCATTCTCTATGGTTCGTGATCGAGGTGCGGTGAACTGACACATTCAGCAAAGGAGACGGAGCATAGAGCGACGTGGATAACACTGAATAACAGGAAGTTCATCTGTTCAACAACAATAATGGTTATCCAGACCTGAGCTCAAGTACTCATACTAACCACACTAATCAGACTATTTGTGGTGTAAATTTTTATTTTACCTTTATTTAACTAGGCAAGTCAGTTAAGAACAAATTCTTATTTTCAACGACAGCCTAGGAACAGTGGGTTAACTGCCTGTTCAGGGGCAGAACGACAGATTTGTACCTTGTCAGCTCGGGGATTTGAACTTGCAACCTTTTGGTTACTAGTCCAACGCTCTAACCACTAGGCTACCCTGCTGCCCCAATTAGGTATATAGTAAGCTTATTGTTATAGTATGGACATACAGTTGAAGTTGGAAGTTTACATACCCTTAGGTTGGAGTCATTAAAACTAGTTTTTCAACCACAAATGTCTTGTTAACAAACTATAGTTTTGGCAAGTCGGTTAGGACATTTACTTTGTGTATGACACAAGTCATTTTTCCAACAATTGTTTAGACAGATTATTTCACTTATAATTCACTGAATCACAATTCCAGTGGGTCAGAAGTTTACATACACTAAATTGACTGTGCCTTTAAGCAGCTTGGAAAATTCCAGAAAATGTCATGGCTTTAGAAGCTTCTGATCGGCTAATTGGCATCATTTGAGTCAATTGGAGGTGTACCTGTGGATCTATTTCAGGGTCTACCTTCAAACTCAGTGCCTCTTTGCTTGACATCATGGGAAAATCAAAAGAAATCAGGCAAGACCTCAGAAAAACATTGTAGACCTCCACAAATCTGGTTCATCCTTGGGAGCAATCTCAAAATGCCTGAAGGTACCATATTCATCTGTACAAACAATAGTAGGCAAGTATAAACACCATGGGACCACGCAGCCGTCATAACGCTCAGGAAGGAGACGTGTTCTGTCTCCTAGAGATGAACGTACTTTGGTGCAAAAAGTGCAAATCAATCCCAGAACAACAGCAAAGGACCTTGTGAAGATTCTGGAGTGAAATAATCTCTCAGTAAACAATTGTTGGAAAAATGACTTGTGTCATACACAAAGTAGATGTCCTCACCGACTTGCCAAAACTATAGTTTGTTAACAAGAAATTAGTGGAGTGGTTGAAAAAAACGAGTTTTAATGACTCCAACCTAAGTGTATGTAAACTTCTGACTTTAGATGTTCTTGCCTAGTCCAGTGGTACTGGTCGTTGTAGGCCCAATCACATCTAGCTCTGCCCATAGTGCCCACAAAGTACCCCCTCGTATGCATTTTAAAATGTTGGCATATCATATTGTAACGACCCCCGGTTTATAAGCCTGAATATCGACTCTGCCACTCGAGATAGGAGACACAACCAAAGAAATTAGACGCAGCCTCGCACCAGAAACAGGAAATGACATCATGTCATTGTTCCCGGGAAATGTTTACCAAAAATACCCTTTTAAATGTACTATATATTCAGATCGAATTACACTCAAGAAATGTTCTCTCCTACTATGGGTCATATTAGCGGGTTATCCCGGGTAAAAACACTTATATTTTTTATTTTTATCCCGGGTAAAAACACTTATATGCTTTTTTTGCCTACTCGGAAGTTACGAGATTAACCCATCTGACCAACTAGTGGGTCATATCGCGTGATTTCTGATCATAGTTTTCGATTATATCGTCTGATTTGTTCTGTATGGGGTGAATAGTGTCTGCCTAGGGAACTTTGGGCAGTGGTTTAAGTGTCAGATAAAATAAGAACACTGGAGGCTGAAAGTGAAAGTGAAACTGTTGCTGCTGAACAGTTTCAATCTATAGCATTTGCAAACCTGAAACATTTGTGATGATAAAGGAGGTAAATTGTTATTTATTCGAATGATTTATGACAATCTATTAGATTACTACATTATTAGTAGCCACAGCAGCCTCGTCTGGTTTCCCTGCCCCCTGCAATTCGAATACAGCCACCTCCACAGGTAAACACATGTTAAAGTATGGGGGAAAAAATACTGATTATTATGTGTTTTATAAAACTGCAATGTTTAAAATAAAATAAAAAATCCTCTCTTTACATATCTAAAGTCCACCTCCTCCAAACCCTCTGCAGCTTCCTCCAGAGGTATTGGTGTAAAAAGCTGAAAAGGGTTTTCATGAAACATGCTCTGTCTAACAGTACTTTTCTCAAACTGCAGCACAGACAAGGATGAGAAAAGCTCCACCTGCCACCTCTGTCAGGCCACCCAGGGCATCTCTCTCAGGTACTTCATCATCGTTGTTTTTCCTCTCTCTCAGTTGTATTGATTACTATTGTTGCTGTAGTACTTCTACATTTGCAAACCATGTTCATCAATTTGATGGTATAGTTTTTATTTTTAGTGAGCAGCACCTGCAAGCTCCCCCAGGAGTGTGAGTCTGAGGTGCCATGGTTGTGCTGTGACTTCTGTCAGCACTGGTTCCACTGCAGGTGTGTGAGTCTGAGGTGCCATGGTTGTGCTGTGACTTCTGTCAGCACTGGTTCCACTGCAGGTGTGTGAGTCTGAGGTGCCATGGTTGTGCTGTGACTTCTGTCAGCACTGGTTCCACTGCAGGTGTGTGAGTCTGAGGTGCCATGGTTGTGCTGTGACTTCTGTCAGCACTGGTTCCACTGCAGGTGTGTGAGTCTGAGGTGCCATGGTTGTGCTGTGACTTCTGTCAGCACTGGTTCCACTGCAGGTGTGTGAGTCTGAGGTGCCATGGTTGTGCTGTGACTTCTGTCAGCACTGGTTCCACTGCAGGTGTGTGCAGTGACTTCTGGTTCCACTGGTTCCACTACAGGTGAGTGCAGTGACTTCTGGTTCCACTGGTTCCACTACAGGTGAGTGCAGTGACTTCTGGTTCCACTACAGGTGAGTGCAGTGACTTCTGGTTCCACTACAGGTGAGTGCAGTGACTTCTGGTTCCACTACAGGTGAGTGCAGTGACTTCTGGTTCCACTGGTTCCACTACAGGTGAGTGCAGTGACTTCTGGTTCCAGGTGAGTGCAGTGACTTCTGGTTCCAGGTGAGTGCAGTGACTTCTGGTTCCAGGTGAGTGCAGTGACTTCTGGTTCCAGGTGTGTGCAGTGACTTCTGGTTCCAGGTGTGTGTTGTGACGGTGGAGCTGGGTTTTAATTGTGATTTCTGTGACAATATAGCGATGGAGGTCAATATTTAATTGTTTGTTTTGTTTGTTTTCATTTGCAATTATTTATTTTTAAGGATACATGTGTGTGTGTGTCTAAAATATAATATATATTTATTCAACTCTTCTTGTGTATTTCTTCCTTTACTTTCTAAGTGCTTCTCTGCAACACAAACTCCAACAGTATTTTCATTGTTTATGTCAATGCACATCACTGAAATTAAAGTTTTATTTGATGTAAATGAGTATGAATAATTTACATTTTAGTATTAAACTGTTATCAACTTTCTCAAAACATAAGATGAATCTGCAAAACCTGTCTGTGACAGTAGGAGTGAAGTTTATGGAAAAAGTGACCTTTTGGCTGATCCATTTGTGGTTTCACGGGTGGGTGGAAAAAAAAGAGTTGGGTCATGTGGAATCGGTGAAGGTAACCAGAAGTGGTCTTGTGATGATTGTGTTTCTGTTGGGCTGAGGAAGAATGAGCTCGAAGTAAAACGAACGGGGGCAAGAAAAGTGAATTGTTTCATTTTCAAGAAAAGGTCACCAATGAAAGGAGTGATAACTGGGGTAACAGTAGATATAAACGTTGACTAGCTGAGGGCAAAGATTCTCAGTGTAACCTTTTGCACACATCAACAACTGACACCCACGAAGCGTCGTTACCCATCGCTCCACAAAAGCCGCGGCCCTTGCAGAGCAAAGGGGAACTACTACTTCAAGGTCTCAGAGCAAGTGACGTCACCGATTGAAACGCTATTTAGCGCGCACCACCGCTAACTAGCTAGCCGTTTCACATCCGTTACATATGTGATGCTCGTCGTTTGAAGCGACGCAGACAGGGTAGCGAGAAACAGGGGAAACGAGTCATTGTCTGTTCTTTTGAGTTTTGAAGTTGAGTCTTTGCCTGATAAAGAGAAGTTAGGATATATAAGTTATCCTGTATGAGCGTATGTACCTCATACATTACGTTGTTACAGGTGTCCAGCTTATGGGCATGTGGCAGCAGTGTGTAGGTGGGAGGGTCCAAGGTGTTCCTATGTGGCAGCAGTGTGTAGGAGGGAGGGTCCAAGGAGTGAGAAATGTGCAGAAGGGCATTTAGACAAAGGAATGTGCAGCATTGGGGAAAGTAGTGGAATGTGTTAATTGTAGGGCTGCCCATGGAGCTGTGGATCAGAAATGTCACGTGTGAGAGAGGCAGGTTGAGGTTTCCAGGGTTAGAGTAGAGCAGGAGTTGTCATATGCTGAGGCAGTGAAGAAAGTAGAGGAAGATGGGTCAAGGGGGAGGAGTGGTGAGAGTAGTAGAGATATATCAGTACAGAGGGATAGGCCAAAAAGCTGAATAAGATTCAGTAAGATTAGATTTTTAGAATTTAAGCAATGGTTATTAATTGTACTGCAGGGATGAATCGGAAGTCTCAGAAAATTGTGGTTGTAGTGGCAGCTGCAGAGAGGTATTGGGTTGGGTGTGCGAGACTTGTCAGCAGAATAGTTACAGGATGTGTGTCAGGGTGATGGCATGAGGTAGGAATAAATAAGTTTAATTAGTGGGGTAGGGGGTAGTTAATTTTATTTTATATAATTTGGAAATGAGTGAGTATAGTGTTAGATGGTAGGGTATTTATTTTTTCAAGTAAAGTATAAGGGAGTTGTACTCCAGTCTAGTAGGTGGCGGTAATGTAACAAACCTTAGAAGAAGTCCACAGGCGCGTGCGCCGGGCCACCCAATGAAAAGTGACGGACAAGTATCTTTTTTTAACCGGAAGACGAGTGTCGGTGTCTCTCTTTCGAACACAATTAAACGGATATATCTTTTAATTGAACAAAATAATAAGGTGGCCAATAACTGGGGACCGTATGACGATAATACTGGACGTATTTGTTTTGCTAAACCGCTTATCAAAAAGCTGTTAATAGTAATGTTTCCACTGAAACGTCAAACATGCTAGTTGCTAAACCGTTAGCTAACATTTTTACGTCAACAATAATCACAAAACAGTGATGGCTTGAACCCAGGATAACACTGTTGAAGGTAATATTTAGTAAACGCTGTTGAATATGCCGATAAAACGAAGTTTCAAGCTAATTGCGTCACGGAAGACATGATCAATCTTGATTGTGTTATGTCTGATTTAATACGAATATGTAGCCTAAATATTACCCTACCAACAATACATTTCAATGGACTGCTTTTACATGATAGATTTATGATACAACTCAATGACACACAGGCCTATTGGTGAACCAAAGCTGCAAAGCTGTCAGTTTAAATCAACGTAAATGCAATGACATGGCTCAGGGTTTTGATAATTCCTTCAAGATCAGGCACCAATCCAAACTTTTGCAAGCTACATCCAAACCATTGCAGGTGGTGTTACTTGGTAAAACAGGAGCAGGAAAGAGTGCCGCAGGAAACACCATCCTGGGACGCAAAACATTTTTCTCAAAGAAGAGTTCCAAATCAGTGACTGCTGATATTGAGAAACAAAATGTCACCATTGAAGGAATAGATCTTGTCGTGTATGACACTCCAGGATTCTGTAACTCCGATCAATCCGAAGAGCAAATTCAGGAGAAATTCCAGGAAGTCCTCAAGTTAACCTCATCTGGTCCCCGTGTGTTTCTCCTGGTGGTGAAGATAGACAGATTAACAGAAGAAGAGATGAGGGTCATCAGTAAAGTAGAAGGTCTTCTAGGAGAGAGTCTTTTGAAGCAAACCTGGATCCTGTTCACCAGAGGAGATGAGTTAGAAGACCAGACTATAGAAGAATTAATTGCTGACTCTGATGTCGTCACAGAAGTGATGAGAAAATACGGTGGAAGATACCATGTGTTCAACAACAAGAGGGGTGATCCTGAGCAGGTCAAATCACTGCTGAAAAAGACATCCATCTATCTCAGTAAGTATAATTAACTGTTTATATAAAGGATTAGCCAGAAATGTAATGTTGACGAACTGTAAATGTTTCCATGATTGAAATACTGTGTTTTGAAGCAGTATAATACTGATGATAGAAAACTAGATATTCTAGATGAGAGCTCAGTAGGTCATGTCATTGATAATGTTATGAACACAATCTTTTCATATGTCTCCTGTAGCTGAGGTGATTATAGGTCGTCCTGCCTGAGAATTGTTAGAACAGTTATGTAGTTTGTCATACCAGTTCTTTTGTTTTCATGACAATGACTGAGACAATACTTGAGGAAGATTGATTAAATATTTAAGTAATCAGATGTTATTTTGTGTTAAAAATAGGAATATTGAAATACATCCCACTACACATTTAGTGATGACAGGATGCATTTGAATCATAACACACAGTATAACTTAGTGTGACTTAATACTAGTATTTTCTATAGGCGTGGAAAAGGGGGTTCTCGTTAAGTTCAACAGTTATCCCGAGTTGAACTCAGAATTCACCAAAGTTAGCTAGCTAACTCCTCTATCCCACTACGTAATATACCTCTCTGGTCTTCTGGTTAAAGATATACATTCTGGGATAACAACAATGTCCCCCTCAGCCACTTAATGTGGTATACAGCTGGGATGGGCTGGGGAAATGTAACCTCAGATGCAATAACGGACAGTCCATGACATCCAAGAGTTTTATATGTTGAAGCTATAGACCTGTTTGTTTACATTTTTGTTTGCAAAAATTGGAGTAATGAAATCTTACATTGTGTTATAATGATCTTATGATGCATTTATGTGATATTATTCAAGAATCAATACATATAAAGAATTGAATTGACTATTGAACAGTTTCCCAAATCCCAGATTGAAGCTTTAATAAGTTGGCTTGGTGTGCCAGAACTCCCCAGAACTCCACATTCACCATAAAGATTTAAACACCAGACATAAATCATTATTATTCAGTGCACCAATAACTGCCTGTACAGGGGATGAGATGGTAGTCATTTTACTGTATCAGTTTATCAAATGTGATGTATTTCTCGATACACAGATTCAACACTTTCAAGGAGCTCCTCCATCAGGAATCTCCCAGAGAGAAGGATGGTTCTGCTTGGAAAAACTGGTGTTGGGAAGAGTGCAACAGGAAACACCATCCTGGGACGAAAGGATTTTGTCTCAAAGAAGAGTTCCAAATCAGTGACTGTTAATATTGAGAAACAAAATGTCACCATTGAAGGAATAGATCTTGTCGTGTATGACACTCCAGGATTCTGTAACCCCGATCAATCTGAAGAGCAAATTCAGGAGAAATTCCAGGAAGTCCTCAAGTTAACCTCATCTGGTCCCCGTGTGTTTCTCCTGGTGGTGAAGACAGACAGATTAACAGAAGAAGAGAAGAGGGTCATCAGTAAAGTAGAAGGTCTTCTAGGAGAGAGTCTTTTGAAGCAAACCTGGATCCTGTTCACCAGAGGAGATGAGTTGGAAGACCAGACTATAGAAGAATTCATTGCTGACTCAGATGACCTCACAGAAGTGATGAGAAAATACAGTGGAAGATACCATGTGTTCAACAACAAGAGGGGTGATCCTGAGCAGGTCAAATCACTGCTGGAAAAGACATCCATCTATCTCAGTAAGTATAGCTAACTGTTTATATCAAAATTGATTTGTCACATGCGCCGAATACAACAGCTGTAGACCTTACAGTGAAATGCTTTCTCACATGCCCTCATCCAACAGTGCAGTTCTTAATAAAATAAATAAAAGTAACAAATCATTCAAGAGCAGCAGTAAAATAACAATTGCGAGGCTGTATACAGGGGGTACCGGTACAGAGTCAATGTGGAGGCTATATACAGGGGGTACTGGTACAGAGTCAATGTGGAGGCTATATACAGGGGTACCAGTACAGAGTCAATGTGGAGGCTATATACAGGGGGTACCAGTACAGAGTCAATGTGGAGGCTATATACAGGTGGTACCAGTACAGAGTCAATGTGGAGGCTATATACAGGTGGTACCAGTACAGAGTCAATGTGGAGGCTATATACAGGGGGTACCAGTACAGAGTCAATGTGGAGGCTGTATACAGGGGGTACCAGTACAGAGTCAATGTGGAGGCTATATACAGGTGGTACCAGTACAGAGTCAATGTGGAGGCTATATACAGGTGGTCCCAGTACAGAGTCAATGTGGAGGCTATATACAGGGGGTACCAGTACAGAGTCAATGTGGAGGCTATATACAGGGGTACCGGTACAGAGTCAATGTGGAGGCTATATACAGGTGGTACCAGTACAGAGTCAATGTGGAGACTATATACAGGGGGTACCAGTACAGAGTCAATGTGGAGACTATATACAGGGGTACCGGTACAGAGTCAATGTGGAGGCTATATACAGGGGTACCGGTACAGAGTCAATGTGGAGGCTATATACAGGGGGTACTGGTACTGAGTCAATGTGGAGACTATATACAGGTGGTACTGGTACTGAGTCAATGTCAAGGCTATATACAGGTGGTACTGGTACTGAGTCAATGTGGAGGCTATATACAGGGGCTATATCAACAGGCTATATACAGGGGTACTGGTACTGAGTCAATGTCAAGGCTATATACAGGTGGTACTGGTACTGAGTCAATGTGGAGGCTATATACAGGGGTACCGGTACAGAGTCAATGTGGAGACTATATACAGGGGTACTGGTACAGAGTCAATGTGGAGGCTATATACAGGTGGTACCAGTACAGAGTCAATGTGGAGACTATATACAGGTGGTACCAGTACAGAGTCAATGTGAGGGGAAACTGGTTAGTCAAGGTAATTGAGGTAATATGTACATGTAGGTAGAGTTATTAAAGTGACTATGCATAGATGATAACAGAGTAGCAGCAGTGTAAAAGAGGGGGGCAATGCAAATAGTCTGGGTCGCCATTTGATTAGATGTTCAGGAGTCTTATGGCTTGGGGGTAGAAGCTGTTTAGAAGCCTCTTGGACCTAGACTTGGCGCTCCGGTTCCGCTTGCCATGCGGGTGTAGAGAGAACAGTCTATGACTAGGGTGACTGGAGTCTGAGAATTGTCTGAGAAATTGTCTGAGTCTGAGAAAAAGACCAGTTATTTTGTTTGGCATGACAATGACTGAGACAATACTTGAGGAAGATTTATTAAATGTTTACTAATTAGTATAACCCTCTGGTCTTCTCTTCTTTTCTATACACAGTTTCAAGGAGCTCCCCCACCAGGAATCTCCCAGAGTGAAGGATGGTTCTGCTTGGAAGACGGGGTGTTGGGAAGAGTGCAACAGGAAACACCATCCTGGGTGGGAGAAGTTTCCATTCTGAACAGAACTGGTCCTCAGTAACACGTAAAACAGAAATGAAGCAGGCAGCAGTAGATGGGAGGGATGTCAGTGTGGTTGACACTCCAGGACTCTAACTCTAATGAACTTATCTTCTGCAGCAGAGGTAACTCTGGGTCTTCATTTCCTGACACCGTCCTCATGAGAGCCAGTTTCATCAGAGCGCTTGATGGTTTTTGCCACTGTACTTGAAGAAACTTTCAAAGTTCTTGAAATTTTCCAGATTAACTTACCTTCATGTCTTAAAGTAGTGATGGACTCTAGTTTCTCTTTGACTATTTGAGCTGTTCATGCCATGATAAGGAATTTGTCTTTTACCAAATAGGGCTATCTTCTGTATACCACCCCTACCTTGTTACAACACAACTGATTGATTCAAACGCATTAAGAAGTAAATAAATTCCACAAATGAACTTTTAACAAGGCACACCTGTTAATTGAAATGCATTTCAGGTGACTACCTCAAGAAGCTGATTGAGAGAATTTCGAAGAGTGCAAAGCTGTCATCAAGGCAAAGAGTGGCTACTTTGAAGAATCTCAAATATAAAATATTTGTTTAACACTCGTTTGGTTATTACATGATTCCATATGTGTTATTTCATAGTTGTGATGTCTTCATTATTATTCTACAATGTAGAAAATAGTAAAAAATAAAGAAAAACCCTTGAATAAGTAGGTGTGTCCAAACTGTTGACTGGTACTGCTTGGGGCGGCAGGTAGCCTAGTGGTTAGAGCGTTGGACTAGTAGTAACCAAAAGGTTGCAAGATCGAATCCCTGAGCTGACAAGGTAAAAATCTATCGTTCTGCCCCCTGAACAAGGCAGTTAACCCACTGTTCCTAGGCCGTCATTGAAAATAAGAATTTGTTCTTAACTGACTTGCCTCGTTAAAGGTAAAATAAAATTTAAAAAATGCACATATCAAATATTACCCCACTACAATAGAGCTAAACTTAAGGGCAGACAAAATATGTTTGTGGGAGTATAAATCGTGCTAAAAAAAAAACAGTGTTCTTTCTTTGTGAGCACAGCATGTAACATGTGATGTATGTGATGTAACATTTTCTTTAGTGAGCGAGGATGGAGGCTGAGACAATCAGGCCAAGGGAAGCATACCTCATGCTGACCGTCCCAACAGTGGTATAACTTTATAATAATGTTCACTAATAAGTTGTTTATAAATGCTTATAAATAATCATACATAGTATATATTATTATTGTTTGTCAAAATAATTATTGTTAATAAGTTCTTAGTAATAAGTATAAGTTCTTATGAATGGAAAAAATACAACAATATAGCCAGTAAAATATCTGCCCATCTAACAAAACATTTGTGGTTTGAAATATGTAGCCTACCATCTCTTCACAGTTCTCTTTTTCTCTGAACAGTTTCAAACACATCAGGGGATTGTCCTATGTTAGGACTGACTATCTAACAGAACCAAGAATGCTGCTGCATTGCAAACACTATCCTGAGAAGAGTACAATCGGGAACACAAACCTTGATAGAGGTTTCCACTATGAGAATAAGGAATCCTCTGTACAATCAGAAACTAAAGTTAAGCAGGCTGAGGTAAGGACAAGGGTAAGGACAAGGGCAGGGACTGGGGTAAGGACAGGGGACTGGGGTAAGGACAGGGGACTGGGGACAGGGGACTGGGACTGGGGTAAGGACAGGGACTGGGACAAGGAGGGACTGGGGTAAGGACAGGGACTGGGACAAGGACATGGACTGGGGTAATGACAGGGACTGGGGCAAGGACAGGGACTGGGACTGGGGTAAGGACAGGAACAAGGGGGACCAGGGTAAGGACAGGGACAGGGACTGGGGTAGGGCAGGACAGAGACTGGGACTGGGGGAGGGGCAGGACTGTGACAGGGACTGGGACAAGGACAAGGACAGGGACTGGGACTGGGGTAAGGACAGGGGAGTGGGCAAGGTCAGGGACCAGGGTAAGGACAGGGACTGAGGTAAGGACAGGGGAGTGGGCAGGAATAAGGGCAGTGGTAGCATTAGTAAAGTGGCTAGTGATATATTTACATCATTTCCCATCAATTCCCATTATTAAAGTGGCTGAGTAGCAGCAATGATACCTCAGTCTCTCGGTCCCAGCTTTGATGGGACCTCGCCTTCTGGATGAAGCGGGGTGAACAGGCAGTGATGGGAACAGAAGGAGGGGCAGAGTTAGCAGTAATGCCAACACTATCTGGAGATGGGGTCAAGGTATGCAGCTGTCTGTGTGAGTGGACCAATTCAGTTTGTAAATATATTTATAGCAAAGAAAAGTAGGCAATGGTAGGACAATGGGCAGGTCTAGTGACAGGGGTAATGATAGGGACATCAGTACTGCTCTTGTGACAGGTTAAAGGAAATATTAATGGCCTGTTATACATTAAAAAGTATTAGTAAGTTCATAGTATGTGAGGATCTTAAAATATCTAAGGTTAAAAAGAAGATGCATTCAGTATTAGTTGATAGAGATTGATAACATTCATATAATTGTGTTAACGTTAAAATCTGTCAAAGGGTACGAATTGTGAGAGTAATGTGTAAACGTTATATTGATTACTTTATTTTGTGGTGCCTAAAAGTGTTCATCTGTGATCTACGAAATGCTCTTAATCTATGAGCCGGAGATCGATTGCTCTGGTCTCCACCCATATTCCTGGGGAAAATCGCGGTCTTTTCTCATTGAACAAAAAGTTGAATTGAGAAAACAATACCGTATCACTCTCGTGTTTATTTCTCCCCTGTTTTCAGGTACTTTATTGATGATTAAAAAAATAGTAATTTAAATGTAATAACTCGCTAACGTTAAGAGTGTTTAAGGTGTGTCTTTAGTAACGTCTTGAGGAAGTTAGAGTTAAGTTTGAAGAGAGTAATATTAGCCCTGCTCGGTTGTAGCGAAGAATAGCATCGTACTGAGAGTAGCTGCCATTTTATGTCGATTGTGAATGAACATGTACGTTGTTAATAAGATATTTTGCTGTGTTATTTGTATAATGGTTTTTCTGTTGTTTTGTAATGTGTTACTTTTGTGAAATGATTGAACTAAAAGTTGAATTGAGAAAACAATACTATATCACTCTCGTGATTATTTCTCCCCTGTTTTCAGGGGCGTAACACTCTCAGGGCTACCAGCAGGGGAAGGGATACTGTCATGGGTAGAGGTGCTATCTGTGGTAGCAGCAGTGATAGTGATAGTGGTAGTGGAAGGGGTAATGACAGGGGACCCGTTAGTGGTAACTTCAGGGGTTAGGTTATGGGTAGCAGCAGTGGTAGGTATAGGGACACTGGTAGTGACAGTGGTAAATGCAGGGAGATTGTTAGCAGCAGTGATAGTGGTAGGACCAGCAACAGGGGTAGGGATGTTTTATGGGGGATTGCTAAGACTTGTAGCAGCAGGGATAGGGACAGAGATAACAGACTGGAGATGGGCAACAGCAGTGCTAGTGGCAGTGACATGGGTACAGACAGCTGAATCCATAGGGAGAGTGATAGCAGCAGTGCTAGTGGCAGTGACATGGGTACAGACAGCTGAATCCATAGGTAGAGTGATAGCAGCAGTGACATGGGTACAGACAGCTGAATCCATAGGGAGAGTGATAGCAGCAGTGCTAGTGGCAGTGACATGGGTACAGACAGCTGAATCCATAGGTAGAGTGATAGCAGCAGTGCTAGTGGCAGTGACATGGGTACAGACAGCTGAATCCATAGGAGAGTGATAGCTAACACCATGGGAACAGGTACAGGATCAACCAAAGAGACAGACAGAAGCACAGAAATATATACAGTGAGGGAAATAAGTATTTGATCCCTCTTTAAAACATGACTTAGTACTTGGTGGCAAAACCCTTGTTGGCAATCACAGAGGTCAGTTTCTTGTAGTTGGCCACCAGGTTTGCAAACATCTCAGGAGGGATTTTGTCCCACTGCTCTTTGCATAATGTTTCCACCTTCATGTTTGACGGTGGGGATGGTGTTCTTGGGGTCATAGGCAGCATTCCTCCTCCTCCAAACACGGCGAGTTGAGATGATGCCAAAGAGCTCCATTTTGGTGTCATCTGACCAAAACACTTTCACCCAGTTGTCCTCTGAATCATTCAGATGTTCATTGGCAAACTTCAGACGGGCATGTATATGTGCTTTCTTGAGCAGGGGGGCCTTGCGGCGCTGCAGGATTTCAGTCCTTCACAGCTTAGTGTTACCAATTGTTTTCTTGGTGACTATGGTCCCAGCTGCCTTGAGGTCATTGACAAGATCCTCTGTGTAGTTCTGGGCTGATTCCTCACCGTTGTCATGATCATTGCAACTCCACAAGGTGAGATCTTGCATGGAGCCCCATGGCCGAGGGAGATTGACAGTTCTTTTGTGTTTCTTCCATTTGCGAATAATCGCACCAACTGTTGTCACCTTCTCACCAAGCTGCTTGGCGATGGTCTTGTAGCCCATTCCAGCCTTGAGTAGGTCTACAATCTCGTCCCTTACATCCTTGGAGAGCTGTTTTGATCTTGGCCATGGTGGAGAGTTTGGAATCTGATTGATTGCTTCTGTGGACAGGTCTTTTATACAGGTAACTGAGATTAGGAGCACTCCCTTTAAGACTGCGCTCCTAATCTCAGCTCGTTATCTGTATAAAAGACACCTGGGAGCCAGAAATCTTTCTGATTGAGAGGGGGTCAAATACTTATTTCACTCATTAAAATGCAAATCAATTTATAACATTTTTGACATGCATTTTTGGGGTTTTGTTGCTGTTATTCTGTCTCTCACTGTTCAAATAAACCTACCATTAAAACTATAGACTGATAATTTATTTGTTAGTGGGCAAACGTACAAAATCAGCAGGGGATCAAATACTTTTTCCCCTCACTGTACATCTATAGCAACAAAGATAGGCACATCTATAGGGACAATCATATGTACAGCTGTATTGACAGTTATAGGCAAACCAGAAGTGTCAGCCATATTGACAGTGATAGCAGGAGGGACAGTTATGGCAATGGGGGCAACCTTAGGGACAAATGCATTGATATGAGTTCCTTTGTAGGTTCTTCAGTAGTTAGTGTGCTGTTGTAGGGTTTTCAGTAATACATGTGGGGTCAGAGGTCCTGGTGGGGTTCCTGTCTCTGGTGGGGTCAGAAGTAGTGATGCACCGATATGACATTTTTGGCCGATACCGATATCCGATATTTTCCTTGCCAAGAAAAACGATACCGATAACCGGTATTAAACTTTTTAGTGGCCTTTTAAGCATTCTAGTACAGTTAAATAGTTAACACACACACATGAATGCAGTGGTCTAAGGCACTGCATCACAGTGTGAGGCATCACTACAGTCCCTGGTTTGAATCCAGGCTGTATCACATCCAGCCGTGATTGGGAGTCCCATAGGGCGGCGCACAATTGACCCAGCATCGTCTGGGCGTAATTGTAAATAAGAATGTGTTCTTAACTGACTTGCCCAGTTAAATAACCGTTACACACACCACACTGACCAAAAAGTTATTTTGTTGGCATTTACATATGACCCCATTACCATTTTGTAGCTCTGAGTCTCTACTTTTATCCAATGTAAAAAACACCAAATGTTGCTAAATAAGACCAAATCCAAGTGGTGAATCACAAATAGTTGTAATAAACACTATGGTTGTGTTAACACGAAATTTTGTAAAACAGGAAGTCAAATTTAGAATGAATAGTTCAGAGATGTTTTGTACTTTAATGAACCATTTGTACGTCATTACAACACTGTATATATACATAGTATGACATTTGAAATGTCTTTATTCTTTTGGAACTTTTGTGAGTGTAATGTTTACTGTTCAGTTTTATTGTTTATTCCTCTTTTGTATATTATCTACTTCACTTGCTGTGGCAATGTTAACGTATGAATACAACAAGTGCAGACCGTGAAGTGCTGCCTACTGCTGTTGTGCCCTTGAGCAAGGCACATACTGTAACTGCTTCAGGGGTGCTGGTCTGCAGCTGACATTGTGTTTGTGTCACATGAGGAGGGTTAGGACTTTTAAAAAATCCACATTTCCATTTTTATTGTTAGATGGGCAATAAAGTTCCACATCTATTATATTCTATGTTTGTGAAGGTAGAACAGACACCTGGGTACATTCACCAATTCTAACTCTGTGTTGAGTTCTATTATTTACACAAGATGGCAGATCTGATGTGTTTTACTGCATTATCTGAGACATGAATATTAATGTGTCAGTGTGAGAACGAATAACCTGTTATTCTAATGTCCTAAACAGTATCATTATTAGTCCCACACACATTTTACTACATTTTATGTCCAGATCAGAACTCTTCCATTAACATCAGTATCACATCAGATGTGATGGCAAATGGAGTCTCTCAGCAGTGGAGATAAAGGATGCATATCTTGCATTCAACATCATTGGCTATCAGCCTGTCAGTACTGTTTGTCCTCTGTGGGCCATAAATATATAAAATCATATCAACCCTTTGATAGAGAGCACATAATAAACCACAAACACATCAGGTGAGGACAAGGTTTCATTTATATCTGATGTCAACATATTTCTGTACAAGTGAACAAAGTACAGTGAGACTTACATTTCCACTTATCTCACTGTTGACGTTCAACAAATGGGAGGAGTGAGGCCTATGAAGTAGACAAACTGGTTTCCTTGACAACTTTGTACATAATACATGCCTCCCCAAATTACACACTTGTGTTTTTTACAGAGTAATGAACCTGGATAGATATGATTATTGGCTTTGTTAAGAACAGA
Organism: Oncorhynchus tshawytscha; assembly: GCF_018296145.1. NCBI lineage: Eukaryota > Metazoa > Chordata > Actinopteri > Salmoniformes > Salmonidae > Oncorhynchus > Oncorhynchus tshawytscha. The sequence continues at coordinate 41,332,016 of NC_056461.1, forward strand.
AAAAAAATACAGTTTAGTTGAGTATATTTCAAGATTGTAAAATGCAGTTTGAAATACTGTCCATTACCAGCTATGCAACATGACTGCAGTATTCAACACCCCTCTCACATGCAGACCAAATAATTACATTTAGTGATGGTGGACCAGCCCCAACAGTTCTTGGTCTATAAACAGAGTATGTGTGGAAGGAGTGTTTTGATATGAATTAAAGAAAGATTAAGAATAAGATGGTAGAATGTAGAAGAGTTAACACCAAAGATAGGGTGGCAGGTAGCCTAGCGGTTAGAGAGTTGGGCCAGCAACCTGAGCTGTCAACGTGAAATATCTGTCAATGTGTCCTTGAGCAAGGCACTAAACCCCAATTTGCTCCAGGAGGGTGACCCTGTGACACAACGCATTTCACTGCATCCATCCTGTGTGTGACAATAAAACATATTTTTGTTGGTAACACCTCCTATGAATACACTTTTCATAATGTATTAACGCCTCATGAGCTATGTAGAATACATTGTAATGCAGTTTATGCACTAATACCTGCTCACAAACATTTAGCTGTTCACATTATAACCAAGACAGTAAAATGTCATATGAAGCTAAATGTTATACTTGCCAATATGAAATAGAGAATGATATGTACTCATTCATCAAGGGCTCTTCTCTATGTACTCTCCTCTCACATGAATCTCTGTCTTAAACACCTTGACACCATTTTCTAAAAGGGTATTTTAATATAGAATGACGTCATTATGAAGAGGGGATTCATAGGAAGATGCATTCCCATCTACTGTGCATGTTCTAACTGTCCAATCAGAGCTCCTCCCATATAGAGACAGGAAGTGGAGCTGTAGTTCAGAAGTGAATCACAGGGAAATATCTGCTTTTTTCTAGTCTTTGAATTTATTTCTTAACGCCATCACACCAACTCCTCCTAACAACCCTGATAATCCTCCTAACACCACTCCTCCTCCTGGGCCAACTAACCTTCCTGTCAATCCACCAACTGCTGCTGCTCCTATGAAACCCATAGCTGTTCCAACTGATTTCCCAGTCTGGATCTCAGTGGCTATAGAAGACCTTACAACCCATCTTAAAATCGGTCCCCAGGCTATGTCTATAAGTGTGTATGATCCAGCTCCCATTGCCTCAGCTAACACCCCTATCAGAGAACCCCTTATGAACTCTGTCACATTCACAGGGCCTTTGCTCCATACACAATTGCCTCCCATGGCCACTACTCTATCGTCAATCTTTCTCCCTACTCTATCCTCCATCTCTCTCCCTATCTCTCTCCCCACTCTATCCTCTATCTCTCTCTGTACTCTCGAAAGTATCAAGAGTTAGAACAAAGATAAATGCATGGGGTCCACGGTTAGACAGATGGATACATCTCTCTATCTCTGAACTCAAACCCTCCTGTGTCTGTGTTGCATAGAAGAAGTCTGGAGTGTCAACCACACTGACTCTATTCTGTCTATAACCAGGTTCCATAAGAAATGTATGTAAATTAGTACATGCGAATAGGATCCTGGATATATTCTGTATTTACAGACATCGATCGAGGATATGAGCTGCAGTCAAAGTAAAATGTCCTGAACAAAATGTCAGCGCCTGTTTGTTTAGTTTCACTTTCACACAGCACATAACACACAGTCATTTTATAGCAGTCATAGATCGACTGTCATTTACAATAGGACCTGGACTATGTTAGGCTTTACAAGACGAATGTTGTAGCCAATTATTGTGCTGCTGTCACGTTCTGACCTTAGTTCCTTTGTTTTGTCTTTGTTTTAAGATGGTCAGGGTGTGAGTTGGGGTGGGTTGTCTATGTTTGTTTTTCTATGTTGGGTTTTGAGTTCGGCCTGGTATGGTTCTCAATCAGAGGCAGCTATCATTGTCCCTGATTGAGAATCATACTTAGGTAGCCTGGTTGTCCCTGATTGAGAATCATACTTAGGTAGCCTGGTTGTCCCTGATTGAATCATACTTAGGCAGCCTGGTTGTCCCTGATTGAGAATCATACTTAGGTAGCCTGGTTGTCCCTGATTGAATCATACTTAGGCAGCCTGGTTGTCCCTGATTGAGAATCATACTTAGGTAGCCTGGTTGTCCCTGATTGAATCATACTTAGGTAGCCTGGTTGTCCCTGATTGAATCATACTTAGGTAGCCTGGTTGTCCCTGATTGAATCATACTTAGGTAGCCTGGTTGTCCCTGATTGAATCATACTTAGGTAGCCTGGTTGTCCCTGATTGAATCATACTTAGGTAGCCTGGTTGTCCCTGATTGAATCATACTTAGGTAGCCTGGTTGTCCCTGATTGAGAATCATACTTAGGTAGCCTGGTTGTCCCTGATTGAGAATCATACTTAGGTAGCCTGGTTGTCCCTGATTGAATCATACTTAGGCAGCCTGGTTTCCCTTTAGAGTTGTGGGTCTTTTCTTCCGTGTTCGTTACCACACGGGACTGTTTCGTTTGTTTCACTTTGTTGTTTTGTATTTTCATTATTCATTAAAAGTTATGGACACTTAAATAAGGCAGTCTTGGCTGGCTTTTTATTTTTTCTAAAGTAGGTTTTATTGTTAACCTACAGTTTCTCAGTGCATCTTTGTCCACACAGACATTTTAAGATTCATAATTTTTTTACTCTTTAAACTGTAGCCATTTATTTCCCTTTGTAGTTAATTCCCCATCATCATGACCTTCATCTACATACCCATTTATTTCAAAACCTTGCTATTTTCTGTCAGCAATTAGGGTACTAATTACCCCCTAGTACACTATGCTTTTTTTAAATAGTAGATTTATTGAAACACCTGAAGAAGGTATGCTTTGTTTATTGGTTGTGTGGTGTATTGGCACAGAAACCTGTTGGTGGAAAATTCGTTGCATATATTTTATATTACTGTAAATATGGCATCAAAATGTTGAAAATCCGATTTCCCCCAAGCTGATCATTATTATCTGCAGCCGGCTCTGATGGTAGTGGACATTTAGACATGTTCCTAAGGAGAAGGCCGTGCATACATTTTAAAGGTGCACACATTTTTTATACCTTTATTTAACCAGGCAAGTCAGTTAAGAACAAATTCTTATTTTCAATGACGGTCTAGGAACAGTGGGTTAACTGCCTGTTCAGGGGCAGAACGACAGATTTTTACCTTGTCAGCTCGGGGGTTTGAACTTGCAACCTTCCGGTTACTAGTCCAACGCTCTAACCACTAGGCTACCTTTAAAAGGTGCATACGTTTTAAAGGTGCATACATTTTAAAGGTAATTTAGGTCTAAGCCGATATCTGCATCATTCGCTGTGCTGATGCGATCTGCACGAACGTCATGGAAATGTCCTTTTAAAAGGTGCAGACAGTAGCCTGTGAACGACAGTGCACTTGCCGACAATGATTGTTTACTGGCCTCAACACATGAATTATTTTTTCTATATGATACATTTTGAAATGTTATTGATAAACTGAGTTTTGTTGGGAGTTTATCAGCAGGGAAAAAAGGCTACGATGACATAGGGTCTGTCTAGGGAACTTAGGGGAGTGGTTTAAGTGTCAAATAAAATAAGAACACCGGAGGCTGAAAGTGAAACTGTTGAAGATGAACAATTTCAACTCCATAGCATTTGCAAACCTCTACAATTTGTAATAAGAAAGTAGGTAAGTTGTTATTTATTAGAATGATTTATGTAAATCTATTAGATTACTACATAATTAGTAGCCTAGGACTGTCTTCAGTAGAATAATGGCCAACATGAAAAACAATGTGTTAGCTTCAAAGGTGGTCTGGATTTCGACAATTATAACTGCGTCATTGAAGACGTATTTTCAATACACAGGCCTATTGTTCATATGATCGTGTTATGCTACGATTGTGTTGTCTGATTTAATAAGAATATGTAGCCTAAATATTTTTCTTTCAGTAATTGACAGTAATTTCAATGAATTAATTTTACATGAAGACTGATAGTTTTTTGATAAATGTCGATGACACATAGTCCTATTCCTGAAACAAAGCAGGAAAGCTGTCTGTTTAAATCAACTTTTAACCAAAATGCAATGACATGGTTCGGGGTTTTTGTTGATTTCACATTGAATTCAAGATATTTGACATCAAGTATAAACCAAAACTAGATGTTGAAGTGATGTGTGTGCCGATTGGGGTGCTTGTAGCCTACCATCTGCAAACAGTTATAGATTAACAATCAATGCTGTTAACTAGACATGTTCCAGGCTGTTTATAGTTCTGCTTGACTACCCTTTACCCTTTTATTATCAAATCACATTTTTGTGTGTGTAAATGATTAATTCCAGTTTGCATGTGTAACAGTATAACTTTAGACCGTGCCCTCGCCCATACCCGGGCGCGAACTAGGGACCCTCTGCACACATCAACAACAGTCACCCACGAAGCATCGTGACCCATCGCTCCACAAAAGCCGTGGCTCTTGCAGAGCAAAGGGGAACTACTACTTCAAGGTCCCAGAGCAAGTGACGTCACCGATTGAAACGCTATTTAGCGCGCACCACCGCTAACCTGCTAGCCGTTTCACATCCGTTACACATGTAATAACCAGGTGATGGCTGTTCATATCATTGGGTTGTTACTTGTTTTTCTGTATTTTGCATCTTAGAAAATAATGTATTTATTTCTATTGTATTTGTATTTAGATTCCTGCCTCACACGTCACACTGCTCGGCTATAACAAGATCATTCCTTGAAGATGGGGCACCTTTCCAAACCTGTGCAACAGACATCCAGACCATTGCAGGTGGTGTTACTTGGTAAAACAGGAGCAGGAATGAGTGCCACAGGAAACACCATCCTGGGACGCAAAGATTTTCGCTCAAAGAAAAGATTAAAATCAGTGACTGCTAATATTGAGAAACAAAATGTCACCATTGAAGGAATAGATCTTGTCGTGTATGACACTCCAGGATTCTGTAACCCCGATCAATCTGAAGAGCAAATTCAGGAGAAATTCCAGGATGTCCTCAAATTAACCTCATCTGGTCCCCGTGTGTTTCTCCTGGTGGTGAAGACAGACAGATTAACAGAAGAAGAGATGAGGGTCATCAGTAAAGTAGAAGGTCTTCTAGGAGAGAGTCTTTTGAAGCAAACCTGGATCCTGTTCACCAGAGGAGATGAGTTAGAAGACCAGACTATAGAAGAATTCATTGCTGACTCTGATGACCTCACAGAAGTGATGAGAAAATACAGTGGAAGATACCATGTGTTCAACAACAAGAGGGGTGATCCTGAGCAGGTCAAATCACTGCTGGAAAAGACATTCATCTGTCTCAGTAAGTATAACTAACTGTTTATATAAAGGATCAGCCAGAAATGTAATGTTGACTAACTGTAAATGTTTCCATGATTGAAATACTGTGTTTTGAAGCAGTATAATACTGATGATAGAAAACTAGATATTCTAGATGAGAGCTCAGTAGGTCATGTCATTGATAACGTTATGAACACAATCTTTTCATATGTCTCCTGTAGCTGAGGTGATTATAGGTCGTCCTGCCTGAGAATTGTAAGACCAGTTATTTTGTTTTCATGACAATGACTGAGACAATACTTGAGGAAGATTGATTAAATATTTAAGTAATCAGATGTTATTTTGTGTTGAAAATAGTAATATTGAAATACAGTACACATTTAGTAATGACAGGATGCATTTGAATCATAACACACAGTATAACTTAGTGAGACTTAATACAGTTATTTTCTATAGGCGTGGAAAAAGGGGTCCTCGTTAAGTTTAACAGTTATCCCGAGTTGAACTCAGAATTCACCAAAGTTAGCTAGCTAACTCCTCTATCCCGCTACGTAGTATAACCCTCTGGTCTCTTATTCTGGGATAACAATAATGTAAATGAATTATCCCCCCCATTGTAACTTTAATAAGTTGTCTTGGCGACAGATCCCTTTTACAAATCCCACCTGAACTCCACATTCACCATAAAGATTTAAACACCAGACATAAATCATCATTATTCAGTACACCAATAACTGCCTGTACAGGGGATGAGATAGTAGTCATTTTACTGTATCAGTTTATCAAATGTGATGTATTTCTCTATACACAGATTCAACACTTTCAAGGAGCTCCTCCATCAGGAATCTCCCAGAGAGAAGGATGGTTCTGCTTGGAAAAAGCAGTGTTGGGAAGAGTGCAACAGGAAACACCATCCTGGGTGGGACAAGTTTCCATTCTGAATCGAACTGGTCCCCAGTAACAACTAAAACAGAAATGAAGCAGGCAGCAGTAGATGGGAGGGATGTCAGTGTGGTTGACACTCCAGGACTGTTTGACACAACGCTTCCTGCTGAAGAATTAGCAATGGAGATTGGTAGGAGCATCTATGAGTCTAGTCCAGGGCCTCATGCCTTCCTCATAGTTTTACGAGTGAATGACAGGTTCACAGAGCAGGAGAAAAAAGCTATTGAAATTCTAGAGAGTTTGTTTGGGTCAGGACTGGCAAAGCACGCCATCATCCTCTTCACCCATGGAGATGCTTTAGAGGGTAACGGTATAGAGAAGCTGATTGGTGGGAACAGAGACATCAGGGGAGTGTTAGAGCAGTGTGGGGGGAGGTACCATGTCCTCAACAATAAAGCCAGAGGAAACAGAGATCAGGTCACAGAGCTGATGGAGAAGATAGACAGAATGGTGGAGGAGAATGGAGGAACCTGCTACACCAATGAGATGTTTGAGGATGCAGCCAGGATTAAGAAAGAGGAGGAGGAGAGGATCCAGAGGGAGGAGGAGGAGAGGATCCAGAGGGAGATAGAGGAGAGGATCCAGAGGGAGGAGGAGGAGAGGATCCAGAGGGTGGAGGAGGAGAGATTCAATATGGAGAGGAGGGAGCGGGAGAGGGAGAGGATGGAGATGATGGAGATGATGGAGATGATTGAGAGGATCCAGAGTGAGAGAATGGAGAGGAGGGAGCGGGAGAGGGAGAGGATGGAGATGATGGAGATGATGGAGATGATTGAGAGGATCCAGAGTGAGAGAATGGAGAGGAGGGAGCGGGAGAGGGAGAGAATGGAGATGATGGAGTGGATGGAGAGGGAGAGGATCCAAAGGGAGAGGGAGAGGCCAAAACAAGATGACAAGAGCTGTGAAATCATGTAATCAGCCTTTTTTTTTGTAGTGATTGAGTCTGCGTTCATCACAAACGTTTCCATTGAATACATAACCTGTGATGAAGAAGGCTACTCTGACTGTATGTGATGAACCTCCTTTAAGTCACAGTTGAATGGATCAGAATGAAACGTGTCCTTAACTGTCATGTCGACCACTTAAACAATGTTGGTCAGTACAGCGTACAAGGGCAGCACAGTTATAACGTATGTGTCCTGTAGTGTGTTGTACAAGGGCAGCACAGTTATAACGTATGTGTCCTGTAGTGTGTTGTACAAGGGCAGCACAGTTATAACGTATGTGTCCTGTAGTGTGTTGTACAAGGGCAGCACAGTTATAACATATGTGTCCTGTAGTGTGTTGCATGCTAACAGTCAAAATAATGGGCATCACTAAAATGTTTTGTCAAATGCATAGAGGTATGTGAAATAGATAGTGACTGGACATTGTGAATGTTTCATGTAACAACATGACCATTTTTCGGATTTTCATACAGTTTAAACATCTCCAGATCTTAACCGTACGGATCCAACAGTCCCAGGTTACACCTTATGTCAAGTCAGCACCAGACTACAGCCATTCCTTCAACTCAACACTCATGGTTTTGTTTCATGTATAATTCCTAGGACCCTCGTCAGCCTGGTCCTGAACTGTTGTCACCACTATGGTCCGGTAGACGATACTGTAGTATTAAACACAGATCTCCAGACTCAGACAGTGTGGCTACTGAGGAGCTGACTGACTGGTTACTACATACAGTATACAATGTGGATACTCAGTAACTGACTGGTTACTACATACAGTATACAATGTGGATACTCAGTTACTGATTGGTGGTTACTACATACAGTATACAATGTGGATACTCAGTAACTGACTGACTGGTTACTACATACAGTATACAATGTGGATACTCAGTAACTGACTGGTTACTACATACAGTATACAATGTGGATACTCAGTAACTGACTGGTTACTACATACAGTATACAATGTGGATACTCAGTAACTGACTGGTTACTACATACAGTATACAATGTGGATTCTCAGTAACTGACTGGTTACTACATACAGTATACAATGTGGATACTCAGTAACTGACTGACTGGTAACTACATACAGTATACAATGTGGATACTCAGTAACTGACTGGTTACTACATACAGTATACAATGTGGATACTCAGTAACTGACTGGTGGTTACTACATACAGTATACAATGTGGATACTCAGTAACTGACTGGTTACTACATACAGTATACAATGTGGATACTCAGTAACTGACTGGTGATTACTACATACAGTATACAATGTGGATTCTCAGTAACTGACTGGTTACTACATACAGTATACAATGTGGATACTCAGTAACTGACTGACTGGTTACTACATACAGTATACAATGTGGATTCTCAGTAACTGACTGGTTACTACATACAGTATACAATGTGGATACTCAGTAACTGACTGGTTACTACATACAGTATACAATGTGGATACTCAGTAACTGACTGGTTACTACATACAGTATACAATGTGGATACTCAGTAACTGACTGGTTACTACATACAGTATACAATGTGGATTCTCAGTAACTGACTGGTTACTACATACAGTATACAATGTGGATACTCAGTAACTGACTGGTTACTACATACAGTATACAATGTGGATACTCAGTAACTGACTGGTGATTACTACATACAGTATACAATGTGGATACTCAGTAACTGACTGGTGGTTACTACATACAGTATACAATGTGGATACTCAGTAACTGACTGGTGATTACTACATACAGCCTGTTTCACTGTACCACTGTAGGCATATCATGTTTATCATTTCATTGCTGGTTGTTGTATATATGAACATTGTATATTTGTTTCTTGATCTTTGTGTTTTTATTGTGAGAGCTCAAGTAATATTTCCAATCTATTCCTTTACACATGGCAAATAAACTTTGTAAAACTTTGTAAAAACTTGATGCATGGCCTAGAATTAGACACAGGGAGGGAGAATTAGACACAGGGAGGGAGAATTAGACAGGGGGAGGGAGAATTAGACACGGGGAGGGAGAATTAGACACAGGGAGGGAGAATTAGACACAGGGAGGGAGAATTAGACAGGGGAGGGAGAATTAGACAGGGAGGGAGAATTAGACAGGGGGGGAGAATTAGACAGGGGGGAGAATTAGACAGGGGGAGAATTAGACAGGGAGGGAGACAGGGAGGGAATTAGACAGAATTAGACAGGGAGGGAGAATTAGACACAGGGAGGGAGAATTAGACACAGGGAGGGAGAATTAGACAGGGGAGGGAGAATTAGACAGGGGGAGGGAGAATTAGACAGGGGGGAGAATTAGACACAGGGAGGGAGAATTAGACAGGGGGAGGGAGAATTAGACACAGGGAGGGAGAATTAGACACAGGGGAGGGAGAATTAGACAGGGGAGGGAGAATTAGACAGGGGAGGGGGAGAATTAGACAGGGAGGGAGAATTAGACAGGGGAGGGAGAATTAGACAGGGAGGGAGAATTAGACAGGGGAGGGAGAATTAGACAGGGGAGGGAGAATTAGACAGGGGGGGAGAATTAGACAGGGAGGGGGAGAATTAGACAGGGGAGGGAGAATTAGACAGGGAGGGAGAATTAGGCAGGGGAGGGAGAATTAGACAGGGGGAGGGAGATTTAGACACAGGGAGGGAGAATTAGACAGGGGAGGGAGAATTAGACAGGGAGGGGGGGGGGGAGAATTAGACAGAGGGAGGGAGAATTAGACAGAGGGAGGGAGAATTAGACAGAGGGAGGGAGAATTAGACAGGGGAGGGAGAATTAGACACAGGGAGGGAGAATTAGACAGGGGAGGGAGAATTAGACAGGGGGGGAGGGGAGGAATTAGACAGGGGAGGGAGAATTAGACAGGGGGAGGGAGAATTAGACAGGGGAGGGAGAATTAGACAGGGGAGGGAGAATTAGACAGGGGGGGAGAATTAGACAGGGGGGGGAGGGAGAATTAGACAGGGGAGGGAGAATTAGACAGGGAGGGGGAGGGGGAGAATTAGACAGGGGGAGGGAGAATTAGACAGGGGGAGGGAGAATTAGAGGGGGGAGGGAGGGAGAATTAGACACAGGGAGGGAGAATTAGACAGGGGAGGGAGGAGGGAGAATTAGACAGGGGAGGGAGAATTAGACAGGGGGGGGAGGGGAGAATTAGACAGGGAGGGAGAATTAGACAGGGGAGGGAGAATTAGACAGGGGAGGGAGAATTAGACAGGGGAGGGAGAATTAGACAGGGGGGAGAATTAGACAGGGGGGAGGGGAGAATTAGACAGGGGAGGGAGAATTAGACAGGGGAGGGAGAATTAGGCAGGGGAGGGAGAATTAGACAGGGGGAGGGAGATTTAGACACAGGGAGGGAGAATTAGACAGGGGGAGGGAGAATTAGACAGGGAGGGGGAGGGGGAGAATTAGACAGAGGGAGGGAGAATTAGACAGAGGAGGGAGAATTAGACAGGGGAGGGAGAATTAGACAAGGAGGGAGAATTAGACAGGGGAGGGAGAATTAGACAGGGGAGGGAGAATTAGACAGGGAGGAATTAGACAGGGAGGGAGAATTAGACACAGGGAAATATAATTAGACAGGGAGGGAGGGAGAATTAGACAGGGGAGGGAGAATTAGACAGGGGGAGGGAGAATTAGACAGGGAAAGAGAATTAGACAGGGAGGAAGAATTAGACAGGGAGGGGGGAGAATTAGACAGGGAGGGAGAATTAGACAGGGGGGGGAGAATTAGACACAGGGAAAGATAATTAGACAGGGAGGGAGAATTAGACACAGGGAAAGATAATTAGACAGGGAGGGAGAATTAGACAGGGAGGGAGAATTAGACACAGGGAAAGATAATTAGACAGGGAGGGAGAATTAGACAGGGAGGGAGAATTAGACACAGGGAAAGATAATTAGACAGGAAGGGAGAATTAGACACAGGGAAAGATAATTAGACAGGGAGGGAGAATTAGACAGGGAGAGAGAATTAGACAGGGGGAGGGAGAATTAGACACAGGGAAAGATAATTAGACAGGGAGGAAGAATTAGACAGGGAGGGAGAATTAGCCAGGGGGAGGGAGAATTAGGCACAGGGAGGGAGAATTAGACACAGGGAGGGAGAATTAGCCAGGGGAGGGAGAATTAGCCAGGGGAGGGAGAATTAGCCAGGGGGAGGGAGATTTAGATACGGGGAGGGACCTACAATAACAGATGCATCACAACATTCAACAGTGGGTGGGACTGACTTTTCAAAAGTCTTAACGTGGATCTTCTGAAAGAGGTGTTTTTATTGTATAACTGAAATGGATGAGTTTGGTCTAATACTGATCTTTTATTCACTAATTGGTATTTTGTCCAAATCAGATCTGCTCTGAATTTAATCTGATGTGAAAAGATCTAATGTCACCAATTAGTGGGAAAAAGATCATAATTTGTGTCCAAATGCAGCATAGTGGTTCATTGGATGAAAATAATTCATACACACTAAAGGTCTTCATGGTTCCACCCGAATACCCGGCCGAGACCCGATCCGGGACCCGAGTGTCCTGTTTGATTGGTATCGGGTCTATGTAACTAACTGATAGACCTGAGTGGACCCGAATGGACCCAACAACAGCTCTACATAGCTTATAGCACATGTATTTTATGCTAATAAGGTGAATGTATTGACTTATAGAAGGCCTAGCCAACATGTAAAGACCTATTAGTTAACTAGAAGAGCAACTTGGCTGATAAACATTACTTATTTTGTCTTTGGGTCCATTCGGGTCCTGGTCCCCCTTTAAACAATATATCAGGTATGATTGGTGACCTCGGGTCCATTCGGGTCTTGGTCCCCCTTTAAACAATATATCAGGTATGATTGGTGACCTCGGGTCCAGGTCTAACTTTTCAGGGCCAAGAAGACATCTTCCGATCCACAATTTTTATGCAGGTAAAGTCATATGGTATAAAAATAAAATTAATGACAGTAGTGATGTTAACAGGTTGTTTCAGGTACACATTTATTAACTAATTATAAATACTGGTGGTATCTTTTTGTGTAAAATGTATTATGAAAACGCCATTGTCAGCAAATATTGATATAACCATCATATCTAAATAAATGTGGGAGTTGCGCGATGATGATGGTGTGTGGTCCTCCCATTATGACTCCCATTAGGAAACCATGTAGTTTATTAGGCTACAGATTAAATCAATTATGATCAGGGCCGATACCAGGGTTTGAGGTTTGAGGTACAGACTTATGCATTTCTATACAATTTTTTTTTTTTACTTTAAAATGCTATTCTGAGAACAGCAAAAATAAGCTACAATTACACCAGGCACTGGAAAAAACCTGGCACCATCCCTACGGTGAAGCATGGTGGTGGCAGAATCGTGCTGTGGGGATGTTTTTCAGCGGCAGGGACTGGGAGACAGGTCAGGATCGAGGGAAAGATGAACGGAGCAAAGTACAGAGAGAGATCCTTGATGAAAACCTGCTCCAGAGCGCTCAGGACCTCAGACTGGGGCAAATGTCCACATTCCAACAGGACAACGACCCTAAGCACACAGCCAATACAACGCAGGAGTGGCTTCGGGACAAGTCTCTGAATGTCCTTGAGTGGCCCAGCCAGAGCCCGGACTTGAACCTGATCTAACATCTCTGGAGAGAACTGAAAATAGCTGTGCAGCGACGCTCCCCATCCAACCTGTCAGAGATTGAGAGGATCTGCAGAGCAGATTGGGAGAAACTCCCCAAATACAGGTGTTCCAAGCTTGTAGCGTCATACCCAAGAAGACTTGAGGCTGTAGTCACTGCCAAATGTGATTCAACAAAGTACAGAGGAAACGGTAAGAATAGTTATGTAAATGTCATATTTCATTTTATTTTATACATTTGTAAACATTTCTAAAAAACAGTTTTTGCTTTGTCATTATGAGGTATTGTGTATAAATGGATGAGGGAAAAAAACAATTGAATCCATTTTAGAATAAGGCTGTAACGTAACAAAATGTGGAAAAAGTCAAGGGGTCTGAATACTTTCCGAATGCACTGCATTCAGGAACAAATAACCCCTGTATTAGTGTTTTATATTTCATAAATGTTTTACAAATGTTAGAATTGTTCTTCCACTTTCACATTACAGACTATTTTGTGTAGATCGTTGACAGAAAAATTACAATTCAATCCATTTTAATAACACCTTGAAACACAACAAAATGTGGAAGAGGTCAAGGGGTGTGAATATTTTCTGAAGGCCCTGTATTCAGGAACAATGTGGTGTTAACCAAATCAAGGACAAGCCCTTTTATGATCTACAAGGAAAATGGACATGATATTTGGTTTCAACCTAATCTTAGAACCTACACTCTCATCAAAGAGAATTACATCCCTATATGCCGCCTGAATCTAACAAAAAGCCAAAGGTCAGATCTGGCAACCTCCTTCTGGCTATAGAGATGCATAGATTTAACAGAGTGTCTAAAGAGAAGATCATTTTACTACTGTGTGTTCTTGGTGAAATCAAAACAACATTTATTTTGTGTTTTATTTTTGTGTTTTATTGAATATCTAAGACGTTCTTTTATACTGCTTACAGGACGAGTAGAGGCTTGAATTATGTTTCAGACCGTTTCAGACAGGGCATGTTTCAGATTGCTCAGTTTGTTCACAATGCCTGGAGGACAAGGAGAAATGTACGGGTTGTGTAGCTGGATAGTAGCTGGTTGTGTAGTGTGGCTGGATAGTAGCTGGTTGTGTAGTGTGGCTGGATGGTAGCTGGTTGTGTAGCTGGATAGTAGCTGGTTGTGTGGCTGGATGGTAGCTGGTTGTGTAGCGTGGCTGGATGGTAGCTGGTTGTGTAGGGTGGCCGGATGGTAGCTGGTTGTGTAGAGGGTGGCTGGATGGTAGCTGGTTGTGTAGGGTGGCTGGATGGTAGCTGGTTGTGTAGGGTGGCTGGATGGTAGCTGGTTGTGTAGGGTGTAGCTGGATGGTAGCTGGTTGTGTGGCTGGATGGTAGCTGGTTGTGTGGCTGGATGGTAGCTGGTTGTGTAGCGTGGCTGGATGGTAGCTGGTTGTGTAGTGTGGCTGGATGGTAGCTGGTTGTGTAGGGTGGCTGGATGGTAGCTGGTTGTGTGGCTGGATGGTAGCTGGTTGATGGTAGCTGGTTGTGGCTGGATGGTAGCTGGTTGTGTGGCTGGATGGTAGCTGGTTGTGTGGCTGGATGGTAGCTGGTTGTGTGGCTGGATGGTAGCTGGTAGTGTAAGGTGGCTGGATGGTAGCTGGTTGTGTGGCTGGATGGTAGCTGGTTGTGTAGGGTGGCTGGATGGTAGCTGGTTGTGTGGCTGGATGGTAGCTGGTTGTGTGGTGTGGCTGGATGGTAGCTGGTTGTGTAATGTGGCTGGATGGTAGCTGGTTGTGTAGGGTGGCTGGATGGTAGCTGGTTGTGTGGCTGGATGGTAGATGGTTGTGTGGCTGGATGGTAGATGGTTGTGTAGTGTGGCTGGATGGTAGCTGGTTGTGTGGCTGGATGGTAGCTGGTTGTGTGGCTGGATGGTAGCTGGTAGTGTAAGGTGGCTGGATGGTAGCTGGTTGTGTAGTGTGGCTGGATGGTAGCTGGTTGTGTAGGGTGGCTGGATGGTAGCTGGTTGTGTGGCTGGATGGTAGCTGGTTGTGTGGCTGGATGGTAGCTGGTAGTGTAAGGTGGCTGGATGGTAGCTGGTTGTGTAGGGTGGCTGGATGGTAGCTGGTTGTGTGGCTGGATGGTAGCTGGTTGTGTGGCTGGATGGTAGCTGGTTGTGTGGCTGGATGGTGGCTGGTTGTGTAGCGTGGCTGGATGTGGCTGGTTGTGTAGTGTGGCTGGATGGTACCTGGTTGTGTGGCTGAATGGTAGCTGGTTGTGTGGCTGGATGGTAGCTGGTTGTGTGGCTGGATGGTAGATTGTTGTGTAGTGTGGCTGGATGGTAGCTGGTTGTGCTAGCTTGGCTGGATGGTAGCTGGATGTGTAGCGTGGCTGGATGGTAGCTGGTTGTGTAGGGTGGCTGGATGGTAGCTGGTTGTGTGGCTGGATGGTAGCTGGTTGTGTGGCTGGATGGTAGCTGGTTGTGTAGCGTGGCTGGATGGTAGCTGGATGTGTAGGGTGGCTGGATTGTAGCTGGTTGTGTGGCTGGATGGTAGCTGGTTGTGTAGCTTGGCTGGATGGTAGCTGGATGTGTAGCGTGGCTGATTGTGTAGCGTGGCTGGATGGTAGCTGGTTGTGTGGCTGGATGGTACCTGGTTGTGTAGTGTGGCTGGATGGTAGCTGGTTGTGAGTGTGGCTGATTGTGTAGCGTGGCTGGATGGTAGCTGGTTGTGTGGCTGGATGGTACCTGGTTGTGTAGCGTGGCTGGATGGTAGCTGGTTGTGTGGATGGATGGTACCTGGTTGTGTAGTGTGGCTGGATGGTAGTTGGTTGTGTGGCTGGATGGTACCTGGTTGTGTGGCTGGAGTGTGGCTGGATGGTAGCTGGTTGTGTAGGGTGGCTGGATGGTAGCTGGTTGTGTGGCTGGATTGTAGCTGGTTGTGTTGCTGGATGGTAGCTGGTTGTGTGGCTGGATTGTAGTTGGTTGTGTGGCTGGAAGGTAGCTGGTTGTGTAGCTGGACGGTAGCTGGTTGTGTAGTGTGGCTGGCTAGTAGCTGGTTGTGTAGTGTGGCTGGCTGGTAGCTGGTTGTGTGGCTGGATGGTAGCTGGTTGTGTAGCTTGGCTGGATGGTAGCTGGATGTGTAGCGTGGCTGATTGTGTAGCGTGGCTGGATGGTAGCTGGTTGTGTGTCTGGATGGTACCTGGTTGTGTAGTGTGGCTGGATGGTAGCTGGTTGTGTAGTGTGGCTGATTGTGTAGCGTGGCTGGATGGTAGCTGGTTGTGTGGCTGGATGGTACCTGGTTGTGTAGTGTGGCTGGATGGTAGTTGGTTGTGTGGCTGGATGGTACCTGGTTGTGTGTGTGGCTGGATGGTAGCTGGTTGTGTAGGGTGGCTGGATGGTAGCTGGTTGTGTGGCTGGATTGTAGCTGGTTGTGTTGCTGGATGGTAGCTGGTTGTGTGGCTGGATTGTAGTTGGTTGTGTGGCTGGAAGGTAGCTGGTTGTGTAGCTGGACGGTAGCTGGTGTGTGCTGGAGTGTGGCTGGCTAGTAGCTGGTTGTGTAGTGTGGCTGGCTGGTAGCTGGTTGTGTGGCTGGATGGTAGCTGGTTGTGTAGCTTGGCTGGATGGTAGCTGGATGTGTAGCGTGGCTGATTGTGTAGCGTGGCTGGATGGTAGCTGGTTGTGTGTCTGGATGGTACCTGGTTGTGTAGTGTGGCTGGATGGTAGCTGGTTGTGTAGTGTGGCTGATTGTGTAGCGTGGCTGGATGGTAGCTGGTTGTGTGGCTGGATGGTACCTGGTTGTGTAGTGTGGCTGGATGGTAGCTGGTTGTGTAGGGTGGCTGGATGGTGGCTGGTTGTGTAGCTGGATGGTAGCTGGTTGTGTAGCTGGACTGTAGCTGGTTGTGAAGTGTGGCTGGATGGTAGCTGGTTGTGTAGCTGGATGGTAGCTGGTTGTGTAGCTGGATGGTAGCTGGTTGTGAAGTGTGGCTGGATGGTAGCTGGTTGTGAAGTGTGGCTGGATGGTAGCTGGTTGTGTAGCTGGATGGTAGCTGGTAGTGTAGTGTGGCTGGATGGTAGCTGGTTGTGAAGTGTGGCTGGATGGTAGCTGGTTGTGTAGCTGGATGGTAGCTGGTTGTGTAGTGTGGCTGGATGGTAGCTGGTTGTGTAGTGTGGCTGGATGGTAGCTGTACTGTATGCGTATGATTTGTCAAATGTTATTTTGTTCTGTAGTTTCTTGTAAACCCATGTGGGCTGGGCACCGGTAGGTGTAGGACACTTCAATAAATCGTATCAGTCATGAATGTAAAAGGATAGGGGTGTTTTTGTTATGTTATTAGCAGAGCCTACGGATGTTTCCGGTCTTCATGGAATTGGAAAGAGAGCCTGTGAAGCAGCTCCCACTTTTGGACGTTAACAAGGAGGGGGTTAAATTAATCTGGCCCAGGGTACACCGGGGTATGGCACGTCATGTCATCAGGTGAAAGTGGGGAGGGATGAGCGCCCCTCTTAAAACGAACAGTAATCTGCAACACTCGTTCATGTTGTCAACACGACAGCATGGTGCATCGCCCAGAAACTCTTGTATAAAATAAATGTTTGCATTTTCAAACTAGTTTTCATTGGGATGGCAGACTTTTGCACGTGAAAACACAGAATCCTCCACATTTCTACACATGCTTAATTACATCACTTTTGTTTTGAGATGACTTTCCTGTCAGACGTACTAGGCACCTGGCTCACGCCCAGGAGACAGCTCAGATCCAAATAGAATACAATCAACTTTCAGACAGTACAAAACAGGCGCCAGGGTCAGATGAATCAAACACCCTCATTGCGAAACCCTCCTCTCAACTCTAAATCCTCCTCTCAAGGTCTAAATCAGTCCCCAGTGGAACTGGCTCCCAGGTCTAAATCAGTCCTCAGTGGAACTGGCTCCCAGGTCTAAATCAGTCCCCAGTGGAACTGGCTCCCAGGTCTAAATCAGTCCCCAGTGGAACTGGCTCCCAGGTCTAAATCAGTCCCCAGTGGAACTGGCTCCCAGGTCTAAATCAGTCCCCAGTGGAACTGGCTCCCAGGTCTAAATCAGTCCCCAGTGGAACTGGCTCCCAGGTCTAAATCAGTCCCCAGTGGAACTGGCTCCCAGGTCTAAATCAGTCCCCAGTGGAACTGGCTCCCAGGTCTAAATCAGTCCCCAGTGGAACTGGCTCCCTGGTTTAAATCAGTCCCCAGTGGAACTGGCTCCCAGGTCTAAATCAGTCCCCAGTGGAACTGGCTCTGAAGTCCAGAGTTTGAAGGATGTAGGGGGATCTACAGAGTTTCAAGCGTTTCTTTTTTCTCTTAAACTCAACTCTGACCTGGAAGACAGTTCCACTACATGTTTTCATTGTTCCCCTCTAACCAGGGACTGATTTAGACCAGGTGGGTGTAATTATTTACCAGGTAGAACAGAAAACCAGGATGCTATAGACCTTACAGTGTAAGAATTGAATACCCCTGCGTTAGGGATTGTTACGTTATGTAATGATCTCTCCAACCCTGTTCCTGGAGAGCTACTGTCCGGCAGGTTTTCACTCCAACCCTAATCTAGCACACCTGATCCTAATAATTAGCTGGTTGATAAACTGAATCAAGTTAGTTACATCTTGGGTTGGAGCTAAAACCTACAGGAGGGTAGTTCTCCAGGAACAGGGTTGGAGTTAAAACCTACAGGAGGGTATCTCTCCAGGAACAGGGTTGGAGTTAAAACCTACAGGAGGTTTTCTCTCCAGGAACAGGGTTGGAGTTAAAACCTACAGGAGGGTATCTCTCCAGGAACAGGGTTGGAGTTAAAACCTACAGGAGGGTATCTCTAGGAACAAGGTTGGAGTTAAAACCTACAGGAGGGTATCTCCAGGAACAGGGTTGGAGTTAAAACCTACAGGAGGGTAGTTCTCCAGGAACAGAGTTGGAGTTAACCTACAGGAGGTTATCTCTCCAGGAACAGGGTTGGAGTTAAAACCTAGAGGAGGGTAGTTCTCCAGGAACAGGGTTGGAGTTAAAACCTACAGTAGGGTAGTTCTCCAGGAACAGAGTTGGAGTTAACCTACAGGAGGTTTTCTCTCCAGGAACAGGGTTGGAGTTAAAACCTACAGTAGGGTAGTTCTCCAGGAACAGAGTTGGAGTTAACCTACAGGAGGTTATCTCTCCAGGAACAGGGTTGGAGTTAAAACCTACAGTAGGGTAGTTCTCCAGGAACAGAGTTGGAGTTAACCTACAGGAGGTTTTCTCTCCAGGAACAGGGTTGGAGTTAAAACCTACAGGAGGGTAGTTCTCCAGGAACAGGGTTGGAGTTAAAACCTACAGGAGGGTAGTTCTCCAGGAACAGGGTTGGAGTTAAAACCTACAGGAGGGTATCTCTCCAGGAACAGGGTTGGAGTTAAAACCTACAGGAGGGTAGTTCTCCAGGAACAGGGTTGGAGTTAACCTACAGGAGGGTATCTCTCCAGGAACAGGGTTAGAGAGCCCTGGGTTATGGTATTAGTTATGCATTAGTTATGAGGTTATGGTATGCTTTGCTATTGGTTTGAATGAGTTGCTTGTGTGCTGTGATTGGTTGCAGGTGTGATGCAAAATGCACCTCTACATGTTTTCAACAAAACGGGGGTGCATTGCACTTCTGCCAGTTACAAGGCCCCTCCACCAATAACGCAGACCTACGTCAGTGAACATACTGTACATTACTACCTGCTATAGACCACGACCTGTATTATAAAATGGAAACGCTGCTATGGTTTTGCTGTTGATTACATCAGGAGTGTAACCTAGCCGGCAGGTCCGACCCGCTTGTTTACAGCTGCACTAGGGTCTGACAGGCCTCCTGTGTAGATTAAGACACAGAGTGGAGCCGGCAAGATATAGAGATATAGCTCGGAAAATGTACCTCAATCCAGGGATGAGAAATGTCCCTTTATCCCCAACTGTCACACAGAAGATTGAACGACAGGTAGTAGTTTTTAAAATGAACTGCTGTTTTCGTCGTCATGCTAGCTAGCAGTATGAAAGCCAGTTCAATCACACCTGCTGCTCCTGTTACACAGTAATAGTTTATATACGTTTTATGTTAAAATAATAATTTTTGCACCAAAGTAGTGCACTGAGCCTTTAATAGTTCTGTATTAGTGATCCGATATAGCCATCTGCAGCATGGGCAAATATATTTTTCCAAGCACTGAGA
Organism: Oncorhynchus tshawytscha; assembly: GCF_018296145.1. Classification (NCBI taxonomy): domain Eukaryota; kingdom Metazoa; phylum Chordata; class Actinopteri; order Salmoniformes; family Salmonidae; genus Oncorhynchus; species Oncorhynchus tshawytscha. The sequence continues at coordinate 41,352,030 of NC_056461.1, forward strand.
CACCGACGCCCTACTTCCCGTGACCATGGTTACGTAAGTGTGTACGGATTTAGCTACTTTATGGGTCTAAAACAGCAAAACTGTTTTTATAGTAACAACAAACATTACATTCCCAGACGAATGGGTTTTCCTGCGGTAAAGTGTCATGGTAACCTGGTCCCAGATCTGTTTGTGCTGGCGTAACAATAACCATAGGAGTTGGCAAGACTGCACCAACAGATCTGGGATGTGTCCCTAAATACTCTGTTGGGACAGTGTATGATCAGAGACACAGGGCCAGTTTCTCCAGACACAGATTAGGCATTGTCCTGAACTAGAGTGCCCCCATTGAGATTGGCATGCTTTTTAGTCCAGGACTATATTTAATCTGTTGTCCGGGAAACCAGCCCATAATGTTTCATATTTTATTTGTCATTTTTTAACCAGGTAAGAACACATTATCTGTTACAATAACGACCTATACACATCATCAGACATGCAGTAGATTATTTCATTTGATTGGGCCAGGTAAAGGTGACCTAGCCCCTCAATCCTCAGGGACAGATTGAATGAATTTGAGGACACAAGTTTAATCCTCACAACAAAACTAATGGCATTTCCTTCACTCATGTCCTCTGTCTCACCGTCATGGTCAGTCAGTCCTGTTTGATGCCAAAATAAAACCCTCTACAGACTTTCATACAGATAGGAATGCTAGTCTGGCTGTACGACAAAATATCAAACTTAGAATGCTTCCCAAATGGCACCCTATTCCGTATATAGTGCACTACTTTAGAACATGGGCCATATGTTCAGGTAAAAAGTAGTGCACTATACAGGACATAGGGTTCCATAGAACACTGTGACACAGCGTGTCATTAACCTTACATAGGGTTCCATAGAACACTGTGACACAGCGTGTCATTAACCTTACATAGGGTTCCATAGAACACCGTGACACAGCGTGTCATAAACCTTACATAGGGTTCCATAGAACACTGTGACACAGCGTGTCATAAACCTTACATAGGGTTCCATAGAACACTGTGACACAGCGTGTCATAAACCTTACATAGGGTTCCATAGAACACTGTGACACAGCGTGTCATAAACCTTACATAGGGTTCCATAGAACACCGTGACACAGCGTGTCATAAACCTTACATAGGGTTCCATAGAACACTGTGACACAGCGTGTCATAAACCTTACATAGGGTTCCATAGAACACTGTGACACAGCGTGTCATAAACCTTACATAGGGTTCCATAGAACACCGTGACACAGCGTGTCATAAGCCTTACATAGGGTTCCATAGAACACTGTGACACAGCGTGTCATAAACCTTACATAGGGTTCCATAGAACCCCGTGACACAGCGTGTCATAAACCTTACATAGGGTTCCATAGAACCCTGTGACACAGCGTGTCATAAACCTTACATAGGGTTCCATAGAACCCCGTGGCACAGAGTGTCATAAACCTTCCATAGGGTTCCATAGAACCCCGTGACACAGTGTGTCATAAACCTTACATAGGGTTCCATAGAACCCCGTGACACGGCGTGTCATAAACCTTACATAGGGTTCCATAGAACCCCGTGACACGGCGTGTCATAAACCTTACATAGGGTTCCATAGAACCCCGTGACACGGCGTGTCATAAACCTTACATAGGGTTCCATAGAACCCCGTGACACGGCGTGTCATAAACCTTACATAGGGTTCCATAGAACCCCGTGACACAGCGTGTCATAAACCTTCCATAGGGTTCCATAGAACCCGGTGACACAGTGTGTCATATACCTTACATCATCCTCCTTCATGTCAGCCATACAGGAGGTTGTCTACACTGTCCATACCATAGGGCGAATCCATGCCAGCGTAGTCAGATCTTTTTTTTGTTATCTCAGATTGTTCTGGAAAGGATGTTTGACATGCTTTTTACATTTGTATCACAAAACCTTTAGGCAATTTTTAGATCTATACCTTTCTATGAGCTGCGAACCAGACATGATACAGACATTGTGCTGTCATTAGACTCCTCATGGTGTGCTCTAACAAATGGAGTATGCATAGATTCTGAAATACACATTTTCACGTGAATTAGTTCAACATTACAAATATTTATGAATATCTCAAAACCACCCTTTGATTTTTCTTATTAAAAAAAAACAGTTTCTAACAATATACTCTTCGAACCCTTCACATTTCCAGAGTGGTGCTTTCTGGTACTTGTAATGATATGGCTCATTTTATACCTAAAAATTGACACTATAGGTCATTAACCAATCACAGCACTCCTTTAGGATTGCACATTCAGCAAATCACCAGCAGAGGGAGTTCTCTTTAAATCCATTTTCCCATTCACTGTGTTGGTGGTTCTCATAACATGTTCCATAACTTCAGAATTAGCACAGAGCCCACTCTGGAAATGTGATGTACTTGTAGAGTATATTGTTACAAACAATATGTCTTAAAATGAACAAAATCAATAAGGGTAGTTTGGAGATATTAATATTTGTAATGTGAAAGGTTTAATTTCAGAATCTAGACATACTACGTATTTTAAAACACACTATAGGGAGTTTAACGACATGAAGATGCCTGTATCATGTACGGTGCACAGATCATAGGGTCTTACAGGAGAATATACTCTGAGTGTACAAAACATTAAGAACGCCTTCCTACTATTGAGTTGCACCTTTT